>NC_043969.1:47181998-47306998 GCF_902148855.1 Sphaeramia orbicularis | reverse complement strand
AACACTGAACTGACAAAACAGAAGTGTGACTGCGCTGAATCTGCTGTTCATCCTCATCGTTTTGGAGTAATTAACCGGTAAATAAGTAATAAATTACTAAGGCAATGTAATAAATTTTGTAAGAACATTTGTAAGTAAAAGTCCTATTAACCCACAAAGACCCAGTGCTACATTTGTGACAGCTCCCAAATGAATTTTTCTTTAGGTTCAACCATTTTTAACCTCCTAAGACCCAGCTATGGGTTTTCTGTCCACATTTGTGGACAAGAGTTTCACAACTTTATACAAAAAAAAAAGAAAACTGTCCACTATAAAGGACATTCCATAAAAATTAAAAAAAAAACTGCATCTGAAAAAAGTGTTGCATCATGATGTTTCCAATATAGGCCCTTATTCAATAAAAAACAAAAAAGCTTGTACTTTGCTGACATTTCCTGGGTCTTAAGAGGTTAAGTGATTTATCACCATTTATCATACTATAATCCTTTGTGTTCTGTGTTTTTCAGTGTAAATCGTGTATTTTCATATATTTAACCCATAAAGACCCAAACATCCACTGTCGACCAAAAGCATCTATAGAGGGTATGCACGTGACGTCACCACTAGCAGAAGTCACCACAGTTACGCCCACTGAGTGGCAGAAAGAGGCAGATGAGTAGCGGCTTTGGCTTGAATACTGCGAAAACTTTAGAGCAATCTAAAAAATGAGGAAGAGCTGTTGTGCCACTGATCGCACAAACAGGTTTAAAAAGCACTCGGAGCTATCGTTTTAGTGGCGACCTAAAGCCAAAGACAGAAGAAGCAGATGGATCGCTGCAATTCATAAAAATACCTGGAATCCAGACAACCAAACCTGGATTTGTGGTTGGCATTTCGTGTCAGGTAACGTTAATCTATGCTGTGTTCTTGTGTAAAATCATACCTTAAATTACATATCATTTTGGCTAACGTTACTTCTTAGTAAAGCTCTTAATGTTAGCATCTGTCATTTAGTTCTAGATTTTGGAACTGAAACGTTTGTGTCTTCAGTTGTGTGATTCTGAACCTTGTGTTCTACATAATTTGTAAACTATCTTAAACTGAGGCTAACCTAGTTTTCCAAATAAGGGGCTACTCTAGCACAAAGCTGTTGGATCTGTGTTGGATCCAGTATTTGATGTGAACTCTCCTTAAATCTCCACAGTACCAGTAGATCATCCACTCACTTGGGTCAGTACTAAGGGTTCAACTCCAGTAAATCAGTAGTAAACTGTGAGCACTACTGCTGGGCCTTTACCGCCCAAATCACCGCCAAGAAAATCCGTCTGCACTGACAGAAAACCTCCAAAACAATAGTATGTTGAATTAAAGCACTCACCAGCTGGAGTCCTCTAATTAACGATGACGAGGATGTCGACAGCTCTGTGTCTTTTGTATACTTTCAGCCTTTGCTTTGGGGATTTTCCCGGCGTTGAACTCAGGTTCATATAAATGTCAGGATACGTGATTTCTGGCCACATATCCATGTTGGTAGACCACTTGTTGTTTGGTAGCTTGTATGGATCCATGTCCAGTCCAGTTGTCTGTAATTTCATGTTATATTCCACATTTTTCCTGGTCTCGCTGTAGTTACTGCTATGCTCCGCCATGTTGAGCCGGTTTGTTTTTGCCACTCAGTCTGACTTAGAGGGGCGTGGCCCAGGGGGGAAGTGACGGATGTGCATTCCCTCTATTGCTCTAAACTCTTCTTCCGCTAATTCTATCAATACTTGAAAATAATTAATGTAAAATACAGTTATTCATCTTTTCATGGTCATCAGATATGACCCATTTGGATGTTCATAGTTACCGTGGGAACACCGTCATCTTCTACAACATTGATTCGCCAGTAAAACCCATGGAGTTGGATCAATGACAGTGGATGGACACACTGAGTTTATATTCAGTTAATGATATGTTTTACTGAAAAAGTCACTATTTCTTCAGTTTTTTCTGTTTTGATATAATAACCTTTGACTTTACTCTCAGCATTTATGAACATTTATATGATCAGTGAATTAAATATGGGAAAATGCATGATTTCCACTGAAAGAAATGCTAAATTCAGAGGATAATATTATAACAAATGGTGATAAATCACTTAGGAAAAGTTATATATGGAGATAAGTCACACTGGGTCCTTATGGGTTAATTCATTGATCATGTAGATGTTCATAAAAACTCAGAGTAAATTCAAAGGTTATATATCATAATCGAGAAAAACTGAAGAAAAGGTCACTTTTTCATCAAAATATATCATTAAGTGAATGTAAAAATAAGTGTGTCCATCCACTGTCATGGATCCAACTCCATGGGTTTTACTGGTGAATCAATGTTGTAGAAGATGACGGTGTTTCCATGGTAACTACAGAGCCTCTGAACGTCCAAATTAGTCATATCTGATGCAAGGTTATTATCGTTAACGAAAACGAACGAAATGACGAAAACTAAAATTGAAAAAACATTTTCGTGAACTGAAATTAATAAAAACTCTAATTAAAAGAAAAAAACGATAACTAACTGAAACTGTATCGTGAGCTTACAAAACTAACTAAAACGTATAAAAATTATGGATACAATTCCCTTCGTTTTCGTCTTTGTCAATGTCGGATTGATATGAAATTGATTTATTTCGCTCCAGCAGTTTGAGCTGGTGACACCATAGGACACTTCACAGTCTGTCATGTCTGGTCACTGGTGGTTTCCAGTTGTCTTCTGGTCCCCACTCTACCTGGAACATACAGACTAAAGCTGGGACACAGCAGCACAGTCCTGTCTGGGGTTTACTGTAGTGATACATGGGTCGGGTTTTTTTTTTTTTTTTGGCGTACCGTGTGTGTGCGTGTGAGTGACAGAGACAGAGCAGAACTAAAGGACAGAGTCAGTGTTGAACTAGCATCCAGGTTAAAACTGGAGAGTTTATCACCATGAAAAGGCCTTCCAAGCCCTGAACTGCACAGTTTAGAAGAGGAGAAAAGAGGAGGATGAAAACTAATCCAATTACAGAGGTACGGAACCTGTTAGAATGGTAAAAAACGTTTGATGTTACTAGCTACAGCTAGCTGAACTGAACTGAAAGTTGGCTAATAATGGAACTGGAGATGATTAAGAGATGAGAGATCTGCTAAGGTTTGGTTTACTGATGAGGAACTGGGTTATATATGTTTATAAGTGGTTTATATATGTTTCTGTCTGCTTTAACTGCTGGTTAGCTGGTTTATATATGTTTCTATCTGCTTTAACTGCTGGTTAGCTGGTTTGTAATAGGTTCCTATCTGCTTTAATTGCTGGTTAACTGGTTTATATATGTTTCTATCTGCTTTAACTGCTGGTTAGCTGGTTTATATATGTTTCTATCTGCTTTAACTGCTGGTTAGCTGGTTTATATATGTTTCTGTCTGCTTTAACTGCTGGTTAGCTGGTTTATATATGTTTCTATCTGCTTTAACTGCTGGTTAGCTGGTTTATATATGTTTCTGTCTGCTTTAACTGCTGGTTAGCTGGTTTATATATGTTTCTATCTGCTTTAACTGCTGGTTAGCTGGTTTATATATGTTTCTATCTGCTTTAACTGCTGGTTAGCTGGTTTATATATGTTTCTATCTGCTTTAACTGCTGGTTAGCTGGTTTATATATGTTTCTATCTGCTTTAACTGCTGGCTGCTTTGTGCATCTCCTCTCCTGCTTTGCACATCTTCGCATTGTTTCACGTAAGTGACGTTGTGTATGGATTGCACCCCACCTCAACCTGCTATAGGGAATTTATACATTGTACGGTACATTGTGTCTCTGCTCAGTCCATGAGCCGCCCTAACCCGACCCCCAAATAAAGTGTCCAGGGTAACACATATCCATGCCTCACTAATTTCTTTGAATAGGATGGTGAGGAAGATAAAATATATGAAATAACTAAAACTAATACTAAAACTAAACTAAACTAAACTAAAACTAAGCATTCAGAAAAAAATGATAACTAATAAAAACTAACAAACCTGCTCTAAAAACTAATTAAAACTAACTGAATAAGAGAAAAAAAAAGTCAAAACTAATTAAAACTAAACTATAATTTAAAATCCAAAACTATTATAACCTTGATCTGATGACCATGAAAAGATGACAAACTGTATTTTACACCAATTATTGACATGTATTGATAGGATTAGTGGATGAACAGGTATTAAACAGTTTAGATCAGTAGGTGGTTCTGGTCACCGGTGGCTGTTTGGGTCTTTATGGGTTAAATTTCATTGTAATATTAGGCTAAACACAACATTTAAAGTAGTGTATGACTTTCATCACTAATTTTTCTTCAAATTTGTAAAACCCCAGTGATAGATAGATAGATAGATAGATAGATAGATAGATAGATAGATAGATAGATAGATAGATAGATAGATAGATAGATAATTTTGTGACAATAGCAGTAAAAATAAAAACAAAAAACAAAAATCCTAAATCATTTCCGTTGAAGAACTTTGAAGATGAGTCCATGACAAGTGGTCCGTTTGTTTACATACTAAATCGATACATTATTTGGGCCTTTTCAGAAATTTGGTCGCAAAGTGCATTGTGAGAACAAACATGGAGACAACAAGCAATGAAACTGTGTCCGCACCAGGTCTGAAGAAATGGAAGGAATCCCTGTGAGTCAACTGTCATCTTATCATAATTAAAAACAGTCCTTAGACATCAGTTTCATGACATATTCAGAACCTGTCATTGTGCAGGTTTATCATACATGCACTGTAAGGGCCCACCCATACCCTGTATACTTGTGAGGTGTACCATTGACTTTCATTATATTTTTCTAATGTCTGGTCCCATGATGCACAGTGGAAGGGGCGTGGCTTAAGCGCTCTGTATCATAGTTACCATTTTTACCTCCTATAGTTTCCATAGTTTGTTACAGGGCTCATTACAAGATTAATACTTGTGTAATTACATGGTATCACTGCATTATTACCTATGTTTTTCTAAACTGTTACCGTAAAGTGAAACCAAATAATATCGGTAAATAATGTGTGTGTTGGATTTTATTTTGGTAATATTATGATTTTTTTTTTTACTTTCCTTTTTCAGTCAGGATGATCTATTATCTGTCCATTATTTTATGGAAACAATTGTTTATTTCTTTGATGGTATATTAGTACAGTTTTTCTTCTCCATCTCCTGATTCTTCTAGATCAGGGGTGTCGAACTCATTTTAGTTCAGGGGCCACACTCAGCCTAATATGATCTAAAGTGGGCTGGACCAGTAAAATAAAAAAAAAAAAAAAAAAAAAAAGTTAAGAACTTATAAATAGTGTCAACACCAAAGTTTTCTCTATATTTTTGAGTGAAAAAAGTAAAATTCCATAACGAAAATGTTTACATCTACGAACTGTACTTGAACATAACATGAACAAATATGAACAACCTGAAAATTCTTAAGAAAAATAAGTGCAATTTTAACAATATTACACCTCAGTTTATCATTTATACATGTGCATCACAACATAATGATCACAGTGGATCTACAAATACACAAAATATTTGGTAACAGGCAGAATATTGGTAAAATTCTACATACATCTCTTAAGACATTTCATATTATTCATGTTTGTTCAGGTTATTCACATTTTTTCTAAAAGGAAAGTTTGTAAATATAAACATTTTTGTGTAATTTTACTTTTTTTTTACACTAAAACAAAGACAAAAATTAGCATTTTTCATTATTTACAGGTTGTTATGATTGTATTTTACTGGTCTGACCCACTTCAGATTGAATTGACCTAAAATGGTTTTCACATCCTTGATTGTTAATATCTTCATTATAATATTTGCATTTCACAAATTCGCATGTTTGAAACCTGTGTTCTAGATGATTATCATGATGTGTTTCTACTTCACAACAACCAACAGAAAAGAACAACAAAAACAAACAGACAAACAAACAAAGACCCAAAGGCTGTTTATGTTTAGAGTCAGAAATGGTCGAATGTGTCCAGAGGAGGAAACGTGAGAGATGTGATGGACGTGAAGCAGCAGAAGGTGTCAGGCTTCGGAGCTGCATGACCTCATCCACTTCACCTCCACCAACAGGACACATGGAGCTTTGGTCTGTTTGTGTTGATCCTGCCTCGTCTCCGACAACCCACCACCAAATCCCTGTTATGACAAGTCGAGTCAACACGGCACTGAGGAATGTGCACCAACAGCGCCGGGACTTTCTCCTCACACCATTTATTCACCATTTACACTGGGAGAGAAGAGAACCATGGAAAATACCAGCAGCGCATAGAATAGAATAGAATAGAATAGAATAGAATAGAATAGAATAGATGGCAAAAGAATAGAATAGAATAGAATAGAATAGAATAGAATAGAATAGAATAGAATAGGCTTTATTGTCCTTACACCAGTTGTGCAACAACATTGCAGGTGGTCTCTGCCAGCGACAGTGCACTTACATCTAAATAACAGCACAATAAGATAAAGACATATATTCAAAAATATATAAAATATAAAATAGTGGACAATACTGGTGCAAATTACTAGTTGAAGTGTGTCTGGTTAAAGCAATGAAACTAATTATTTCGAGCAGTGGTTCTCAACCTTTTTTGGCTCGTGACCCTATTGTAACATCATAAATTTCTGGCAACCCCAGACGTTCAAAACTGAGACTTATTTTTGATTATGTAATAGTTTGCTGTTCTATGTTGCAAATAAACAGTAATTTTAGACAACATTTAGGCTTTATAACCCTACTATAATGAACGTTCTGTGTCCGATGTGTGTCCAACGCGTGTCCAGATGTTTGTCCCGATGTTGCAGCATGGGAGGGCGTACGGGTGCAATGCCGCTGTTGCACCACGGGAGGGCACTATCGTACAATGGCACCACGGGTACACTGCCGTTAGTGTATATAATGCACCTTTATGGTGTCTGCTTCTCAGTTTCTTCCGGAGATGTCTTAGCAGGGCCATGTGGGTGAAGAAGTCTGTCCATTCTCTGTTTGGTCCGGTTTTCTGACTGTGACTGTGTTCAGGCAGGTGGAAACATAGTAACGCACATGGTCACATGATCAAGTCAGTCAAGATATGCCCTCTCAGATATTATATCCTGCATTTTATTTGAACTTGATTTTTATCAGGAAAAGTGTGGGGTGTTTTGATTAAAATGAAATATATATTGAATCATTGAAAAATATTTTTTCTTAGTTTTTTTTTTTTAATCAATTGCTAGAAATTTCAGGTGGCCCCATTTGAATTCCAAGTGACCCCATGTGGGGTTGTGATCCCGAGGTTGAAAAACACTGGTTTAGGGTTTTAATATTTAAGTCAGTTAGTTTTCTCACTTAACTTACCTGACAAAGCTCAATCCCCGATAAAAAGTTGAAAAATTTAGTAATTCTTGTGAATATCACTCAACACTACTGATATCATGGGGGTATAATCTGGTTTAGGCCGCTTCGTAGTCCAGACAGGGGTATACTTTGGCCTGTTATACCGGTTTTTAGTTTTTGTAAGTATTTATGAATTAATTGGATGGTGAATTTACATTTTATTAATTAGCATTATGCTGATTCAGATTATATATCTGTGCATCGGTTTTCATTTAATGTCCATCAACAGTGTCATAATTGTCCTGTTAATGAAGAACATTCTGCTGTGAAGCCTGTTGTCTCCTTATAAGATGGTGGTGACTTTATAACAACTTACTTCAGAGTTTCTACTTAAATCATGGTTTCTTCTTGGTTCATGCTCTACTTCTCCACCATGTTTCATGAAAGTCGCCCCGGTAGTTTGTTCATAGTTCTGCAGACACACTGACTCTCTTGGTGGATGTAAACAGTGACTGAATAATGACTTTTTACATCACACAATGAAAAAAGTAAAGCACATCTATAAGGCATTTTCCAAATTTTTTTAGAGGAAAGTTAATGTGTTTCCCCCAAATATTCATCTAGAAATTTTTCCCATAGACATGTCATACTGTGATTCAACTCCAACTCCGGTGTAAACCCCCGAGTGCTGGTTGTTTATATCAACCAGCGAAACCGTCGTCACTTTCCTCTGTCCGTGATCAAAGCCTCCAGGGTTCTCATGTTATCCCCAGGGATCCTGTTGTTTGGAGCTCACAACAATGAGCTCATCACCGAGTCCCCTTCTGTATCCAGTGCCCAAGTGAAAGGAGATCCACAACGCTACGCCGGGCTGACATTTCACGGTGGTGTGTGCAGGTTCACGATAATTAAACTATGCTTAATCAGGTGCACATGGACCGAAGCTGATCTGGATCACAGTGACAGCGTCAGAAAATCACAGAAATCAGTAGTAAAGCTGCATTAGATCATCATATTTATTGGCTGGACCACAGTGAATATCCAGTGGAATTTCAGGGGGAATTTATATTTACTGTGGTCCAGACTCAAACACAGTAGGTGATGGTAACACTGGGTTACAAAAAAATGTTTTTTGCAAATTGTCTAGGTTTTTTCAAGTGAATTAGGACCATTTTGCACCGCTAAATCCAAAAATGATATCTGTTTTTCTCAATCAGGTCAGGTTTTTTTGCTAATTTGATTTTGAAAAATTTGATCTTCTCACAATCTGTGCTCAAACTTGATCTTGGTCACCAAGTTTAATACCAAAATAAGATTGCAAAGCACACTTTATGAAACTTGTGACTTGATTCCTGTTAGGTACAATGGTGTATTCACCGCAGATGTAGCAGAATACGTCAGGCTTATTTTTGCAAGATCTTCTAGTCAAAGCCATTTCATTCACCTGTAATATTAAAAAAAACATTAATCATAAATTGGCAAAAGTAAAATCTTCAGAACTCGTTTATTGCAAGAAATATGAAAGAATTTAGTATCATATGATGTGAAAATGCCCATAAATGTAAGCAAAAATGTTAAAAGCCAATATGTAGCATAGTTCAGAAAGTTGACCTGATTGAGCAAAATTAATGTGATTTTTGGATTCAGCACACCAAAATTATCCTAAATCAGCTCAAAAAACTTAAACAATAAATTTTTTGTTGACCAGTGTAATGAATATTAACCCTTTCATGCACAAATTATGAGAACCTTAATCAAAATTTTTTCCTGAGTGTTTTTATTCCTCTTTAGCCATGAAAAAAACAATGTGATAGAAAATTTTCTTCTGAAAAATAAATAAAAAATAAATAAATTAAAAAAAAAAAAAAAAAAAAAAAAACATTAAAAAAAAGTAATAATGACAAAAAAAATTCTTACGAATCTATTTTTCATGAAGTTGCAAAAATATCCACTCAGCTGGACACCACACGTTTAATTTTTGACACACAGAAACATGTATTTACTGATAAATTGTGTGAAAACTATGGGGAACGCTTGTGATTCTGGGGGTTTATCCTCAGGAGAGATCTACATAATGTTACCAATTCATGTCAGAAAAGACATGTAGTGTCTTAAAATTTTAATAAAGATATGTGTAAAGAAAAAACAAAAACAAAAAAACAGTGAAAAGAACAACAAAATCCATGAATATACAAGAGAACAGCTGTAGAATAGCTGTCCACTGTAGTGACCACTATGCATGAAAGGGTTAATTAACACACTACCCACTATCTGTGCATTATAATGTGATCAGACATTTCTCTCAGTTAAAATAAGATAAGTTAAGATAAGATAAGACAAGATGAGATAAGATTTTACAGGTAGAAAAACCACAAACAAGGAAAAAATTAGAAAAAAGAGAAAAATAAGAAATTTGGCATATATATTACTATTTATATAAATATAGGATTAAAATTAAATATTATTTACATATTAACATTGTGGTTGCACATGCACATGGTGTGATATGATATGGGAGTGGGGGGTTTACTGTGAACTCTTAAACAGTTGTGGAAAAAATTATTAGACCATCAAAAGTCATCAGAAATAGTGGTTATGCAATCCAGTACTAACTCCTGTGTGTATCATGTGACTAAAACAGACAGAAAAGAAAACATGGAATGCCTAAAAGCACTGTTTTTGTCAGTACAATGCCATAGATATTGATGTAAGAAGTGAAGTGATTTGGTTATTATCAAGAAAACATGGAAAATGGATAGATATCAGCTCTGAAATAAAACTACTATGAGCTATTTTTGTTGGTATCACTAACTTTTGTCCAAACAAATGTACCTTTAGTTGTACCTGGCATTAAAATGAACAAGAAATTGAAAACAAGGGTGGTCTAATAATTTTTTCCACAACTGTAGAGTCTGATGGCTGTAGGGTGGTCAAAAATGTGTGCTATGAGGTCACAACAATCTTGACCTTTAGCCACCAAAGTATTATCAGTTCATCCTCGAGTCCAACTGAACATTTATTCCAAATCTAAAGACAATTCCTTAAGGCATTTCAGAAATATTGCATAGAGAAATACAGGAAGCCTCAGTAACCTTGACCTTTGACCTTCGGCCGCCAAAATATTATCAATTTCTCTTTGAGTCCAAATGAACATATTTAACAAATTTGAAGACATTCACGTAAGGCATATTTGACATGCATTGTTAATATCGATGTAAAGACATTTGGCTACAGCGACCTTGACCTTTGACCTCTGGCCACCAAAATATTAGCAGTTCATCCATGAGTTAAAGTGCATGTTTGTACCAAATCTAAAAACATTCCCTTGTTTTAATAAGAATAAAAAGACATGAAGCCACAGCAGCCTTGACCTTTGACCTTTGACCTCTGGCTACAAAGATATTATTAAATCTTCCCTGAGTCCAAATGAACAATTGTACAAAATTTGAAGACATTCTATTGAGGAATTTCTGATATACTGTGGTACTGAGAATGGACAGATATGAGGCTACAAAGAGCTTGACCTTTGACCTTTGGCCATGAGTCTCTCTTTTCTTCCTCTGTGCATCCTTGAGAAGTGAAATTCTGTCTAACTATTTCTGGAATATTGTTCATACTATAATTACATGATGAGACCAGTCCTGTACATGGAGACCCAACGTGAACAGATGAAACTAAAGCGGACGTTGGTTTTATTTTACTTTTATATTTTGTCCTGTCATGGTTTCTTGTCGTGACATAACACACCGACTGTAATGATGCATAATGTGACCTCACATGACAGTGTGTAGAATACTGTGTACTGTACAGAGTCATGTGAGGTTACGCTCATGCATCACACGCTGAAACCACGTCACTCTGAAGTACATCCACTTCCACCACACCGGTTCCATCCCACCGTCGGATTATGTCACTGAATGTTCTGTTCTGTCTGTGGTTCCATCCTCCATGTGTCCACGAGGGTTTGTCTGAAGCCAGGATCCAGGGTCAGGATCAAAACCACATCTGAACTGAGTCGTCATTGTAATCAGTCTGATTTCATAATAATTTTATGAACTTTCAGATGCCCAGAGCAGTGTTCCAGACCTCTGAATCCTGTATTTATTCTGTTTTTCTATCATTTTCTATCAGTCAGCATCAGTTTTCTTTGATTTAGAAAATAAAGTTTCATCTGGTTCTTTTAATTTCCAAATTTTAGGGGTTTTTTTTGTGTGAGAATGGAGCATTTTACTAAAAATAAAACTAAAAATTATGTTTTTTTACTCTAAACACAAAACAAAGTCACTGTTTTCAACTTACTGATGATTTTTCCCTCTATAATTAATCTATAGTCAACAGGTTAAGGCCCTTCTATTTATTTATTTATTTATTGGGGGGGGAGTCTTTGGTCATCACAAAGTCACTTTTAATATTTTTTTTAATAATGTGTTTTTTTAAACCATTTTTAATTTAATTTAATTTTTATTTTATTTTATTTCATTTCATTTTATTTTATTTTATTTTATTTTATTTTATTTTATTTTATTTTATTTTATTGTGAAATTTCTCCATGGCATCATATCTTATCTTATCTTATCTTATCTTATCTTATCTTATCTTATCTTATCTTATCTTATCTTATCTTATCTTATCTTATCACCACAGTGCTTCAGTTTCAGCTTCACAGTTTGTCTTTTATGTGTTATGATTGTCTCTGTCAACTCACCATATATAATTTATTAGTAAGTTTTGTTTTTTGTTCTTTTTTTCAATCAATTACTAGAAATTTCAGGTGAGCCCACGTGGGGTCCCGACCCCAGGGTTGAAAAACACTGACCTTGTTTGTTGGATTTCAAACAGATCTTTTGTTAAACTATTGACAACACAAACCAAACAGAAAACAGGTGATTTGTGGTTTTGCTGTGGCTGTTTTCAGTCTAAAAACAGAGCTAAGCTAACAGAGCTATAATGTAAACTATCAGCTGATGCAGCACATGACGATTATAAGACAAAGTGTTATTTTTTAGCAAAATAAGCATCTGTGAGTTTTTGTTTGAGGAAGAAAACTTACAGATGTGAGTAAACAGTGAGTTTATACTTTATTCAGTGACTGATACAGTCTGCGGGTACATAGGGTGGATTTGTTGGTAGTTTTGGTAGAACTAAGTGTGTTCGGGTACCAGACTGCCCCCTGCTGGTCAGAGTTTATAACATCAATAAAACGTAGAACCACTTTAACCCTTTCATGCACAAATTATGAGAACTTTAATCAAAAAATGTTTTATTCCTCTTTAGGCATGAAAAAAACAATGCGACTGAGAATTTTCTTCTGAAAAATAAATTAAAAAATAAAATAAAAAAAAAAAAAAAAATAAAAAAAAAAACATAAAAAAATAATAATGAAAAAAAATTCTTATGAGCATATTTTTCATGAAGTTGCAAAAATGTCCACCCAGCTGGACACGACACGTTTAATTTTTGATGCACAGAAACATGTATTTATGATAAATTGTGCGAAAACTATGGGGAGGGCTTGTGATTCTGGGGCTTTATGCTCAGGAGAGATCTTCATAATGTTACCAATTCATGCCAGAAAAGATATCTAGTGTCTTAAAACTTTAATAAAGATATGTGTAAAAAAAAAAAAAAAAAAAAAAAAAAAAGAGAGAGAAAAGAAAAGAACTACAAAATCCATGAATGTACAAGAGAACAGCTGTAGAATAGCTGTCCACTGGAGTGACCACAATACATGAAAGGGTTAAACTCACAGAAAATACTGGGTTTAATTTAGTCATGTCTAAACATTCCTATACACATATGTAAATATTTGTTTTCTGTTCATCTTTGTCATGTCTCTACAGGTCATGTTACATTGAAAACACATCATTCAACAGTCACACGTGGGTCTGTATTTTGTGGCGTCATCTCATTACGTTGGTGTTATTTTGTTTCTGATGATGCTGACCTTTCACCTTTCATCCGACTGTCGGTCCCTTCATACGGTGGAATGAGTCCCTGGACCAGGTTGCGTGTCCTTAACGTGTGATTACCAAATCCTGCGCGGTCATTACTCAGCATTCTGCCTAACGACAGAGTGGATGTTTGTTTAGGCAGCGTCCACCGAAACTGGGCCACAGGACAGTTTGTCTTCTGTTATAGGAGAGAGAGTGAAAGGAAACGAGAGGCTGCGTTTCAGAGACAGACATTAATAATCAGAATATAATGACTCTATTCATACAGCACTCTTAAGGTGTAAGAACAAGGATAAAGAACTCGCAAAACACCCATGAAGACCTATGGTTATAAAAACACTCACAAAACCTACAACAACCACCAGCAAACAAAACCATTGACTGATCTACAATGTTTAATACCTGTTGATCCACTAATTCTACCAATACATGTAAATTGGTGTGTCATCTTTTCATGTTCAGCAGGTATGACCCATTTGAATGTTCAGAGGTTCCATAGTTACCGTGGAAACAGTGTCAATCTACTTAACATGTCCAAAGTCACTTTTATGAAGAATTTATTGGACACACTGGAAAAAAATCAAAATCTTACCAAGTGTATTTTTCTCATTTCTAGTCACACATCAGTCAAATCGACCAAAACCATTTACTGATCTAAAATGTTTAATACGTATTGATCCGCTAATCCTATCAATACATGTAAATAATTGACTTAAAATGCAGTTTTTCATCTTTTCATGGTCATCAGATATGACCCATTTAGACGTTCTGAGGCTCCGCAGTTACCGTGGAAACACCGCCATCTTCTACAACACTGATTCACCAATAAAACCCATGGAGTTGGATCGATGACAGCAGATGGACACACTTTGTTTATGTTCAGTTAATGATAGATTTTGATGAAAAAGTCACTTTTTCATTAGTTTTCTCTGTTTTGATAGAATAACCTTTGAATTTACTCTGAGTTTTCATGAACATCTACATGATCGGTGAATTAAATGAAGGAAAATGCCTGATTTACACTGAAAAATGCAAAAAAAAAACAAACCATAGTATAATATAATATTATAATGAATGATAAATCACATGGAAAATTAAAAGGAGAGAGTTGTCCGTTAGTCTAAAAATTATGAAAAATTTAGCTTTTTTGCCAAATCTGAAACTAAGACAGAACATCAGACGTGGACAGATAATGTTAACTGGAATGAAGAATTTGGAATTTATTTTTACACCTTCAAGTGATGTTTCAAACGCAGTAATAGTGTGAACAAATGAATCAGAAAATGCAGAGGAAATAGAAGGACATCCTGTGGTCTGAACTGGTGTGGACGTAAAATCCTGTTTGTAAAAACAGCAACACACGAGTGACCGACAAGAAGACATGTGAAACAGGTCAGATTGTACAAAAACAAACATGTGACGGAGTTTTCCACTGTCAGAGCACAGTGTCTGAAACTGTTCATACGCACAATACTTAATTTGTAGATTTCTATCTATTTTGTTCATCTTAAAGCTTACATTACTGTTCATTTCACCCACATAAAACATCCAAACCTTTACAAACTTGTCATTATATTTTCATGCATATGGTTGAGAGTGCATATAGTGTTTGAGGAGCACAAATGAACCTCCTTCTCATGTTAACATTTAATCCCCATGGCATTGTTATGCATTATTCTCCCATGTTTATCATTATATATTTTCCATTCAGGAACCTCTTTGAGTCTCAGCGGTGAAAAAAAATTGAATTGACTGCAGTGAAATCTACGTCAGAAGCTGTATATCATTAACTCTTAGCCTGCTTTGCATGTAAAATGGGTCTGTGTGCTCAACTTTTCTTTTCTTTGCAGGTTTGGGTCATTATCAATTAAAAAATATAAACCAACTGCAGGACATTGTAAAGCACAGCAGTAAAACTAGTGGATTATTGTTAATTATTATGTTTCTCATTTAGAAGGTGTAAAGAAGGTCCAGTTAAACCAGGATGGACCCCCAGTGAGTTTTCTTTAGGGAGTTTGTCTTTAAATGTGAAATAACTTAGTGTGAATATGGTTCATACTCAGCTCTTTTACATATTTTTTTATACTTATACTTTATACTTTATGTATCAGTGCTGTTTTTAAGGGGTACTTTATATTTGTACTTTTCTTACTTTTAATTTTGCTACTGTTACACTACTTCCCATTGTTGGACTAATAAGGGATTATCTTATCTTATCTTATCTTATCTTATCTTATCTTATCTTATCTTATCTTTTCTTATCTTGTCTTATCTTATCTTATCTTGTCTTATCTTAATTTTAGACTAATGCATTAGTGTTGATACAGAGTTAGTTTTATTTTGCTCTTTAGGATCAGGTTCCAGATTCTGTTCCTGTTGTTATCTCTCTTTTAAATTATTCAGTGTCATCTTTATCTTTTCTTTATACTATTTTTGTATTGTTGTTGGCCCTGAAAGTTGCACTACATGTAAAAATTTGCATCATGTGGACAATTAAATTTCTTGAAATTGAACTTATTGCATGTAAAATGTGATGGGATTCCACTGAGACAATGATAAAATAAAATAAAAACAAAAAATCATTTAATTTCATTCAGTTTATTATTAAAGTTGTTGTTGATGATGATGGTGGTAATGAAATTCTTTAGTCAGTCATCACAACCAGTGTCAACACTACAAACATTACCAACAGGTTAGTGACTGAAAAGGCCCTGGCAGAAGCAGAATGCTTATATAAATGCCTGTCCTACACAACAAATTCAGTTACCCAGCATTCAGTATAGGAAGAAGAAAAAAACAACAATGTATACAACTAAACAAACAGCAAAAACATAAAAAAGTGAAACTAAACCAGAAAAATAGAAAACTTAACCAACCAAATTAATGGTAATTTAATGTAGAGTTGAAAATAAATTGTTTACTTATTACTTATTGGATCTTAACAATTGTATCATTCAAAAATTGCCTTACGTACCTTTTTTTTTTTTTTTTTTTTTTAATATTAAAGTTCAGTAAAGGATCCAAAGTATAGCATTATTTTTCCGTCTGCATGTGGATTAGTATTGGTTATATATGTATCTTGGGTAGATGTACAGTTTTGGTGCAGTCTGTGGATTTTTGGCCACTTTACCTCTGAATTATCAAGTTATACCTGTTTGTTTTCTGCTGGCGCCCTCTGGTGGACATCTGACAAACAGCAGTTACTGTAAAATAAAAATAAAATAAAATAAAATAAAACACTTTTTTCATCTGGACCACTTTTTAACATTCGTCGAATACAGGTATCGTCTTTCTGGGAAAAAAAAAAAAGAAAAAACAAAACAAAACAATAATAATAGTGTCAAAAAGCCACAAACTGTTTTTACCGTCGTACAAAAAAACCCGACCCTGTCTCTTTAAAACCGCCGAGCAGGCTCATTATTTGGCAGGAAGTTAGCTTCGGCTAACAGGAAGCCGAAACATGAGGACGCACTGAGGGGCAGGAATTGGCAAAGAGAAACGAGTGTGAAATTACTCTTTACTCCGGTTTCGACTCGGTGTTTCAGGTAGGAAGCACACCGTGTGACTTAAAGCCGTGTAAGTGTCCGCCGTGGGCAGCCGTAGCTGGGCTCCGGGGCCGGACATGGCTCGGTGTGCTGGTGTCGGTGGGTCTTCGGTGCTTTGTATCGGAGCAGACATGGCTCAGTGTGCTTACATTACTCCAACAGCCCACACTGAGACCCACTGGACAGTCCGGGGACAGTCCGGGACAGTGGTGCATCCGTTCAAAGCTTGTGTAAAATGCCCGTGGGCCGTGGGCTGTGTGTTTCCTCCTTCTGTGTGCAGCTCAGACTCAGACCTGCATCCTGGCTCTAATACGCTTAGTGCAGATTTGTTGTTGGTTTGTTGTGTTGACACCAACCTGGGCCTGAATCTGGACCAGGACCAGGTCTGTGGGTCTCCAGTGGGTCAGGGAGCTGGTTTTTTATACCTCTGTTCACCCCAGGGTTCATGAATGTAGTTAGACAGTGGTTATTGGAGCCAGAGGCAGTTTACAGTGATCTGAAACTGATCTGAGAACAGCTGGAAGGAGAAGGTCTGGGTAAAGAAGTTCAAATGGGTGGTCAATGTCTGGGCTGATTTTTTATCCAAGGGGATTAAGGCCACTGGGGGAAAAATGAAGGTCCAGTGTATGTATGTATGTATACATATTTTTTAATTGTTTTTCTGAGAAAAAAAAAAGTTCTGAGAGAAAAGTCAATTCTGCCTTTTTTCTCAGAATTCTGACTGTTTTTAATTTTTGTTATTATTGTTCTGAGATTAAAATCAGAATTCAGAGGGGAAAAAAAGTCTGAACTCTAACTTTTATTCATTTATTTTCTGAACCCCCTTCATCCTCACTAGGGTCACTGGAGCCTATCCCAGCTCCTTATGGGTGAAGGTGGGGTACACCCTGGACATGTCTCCAGTTCATCGCAGGGCTGACACATAGAGATAAACAATCACTCACACCTATGGGCAATTTCTGTTGATTCTGTTGGGTTTCTGTAAATTGGCTTAGAGTCTGGTTTTGACCAACTCTATATATAAAGTGTCATGAGATAACTATTTTGTTGTGATCTGGCGCTATATAAATAAAATTTGATTGAGTGATTTGATTGGTTTTCCCCTGTAAGTGGCTTTGGAAAAAAGCGTCTACCAAATGCATAAACAAAAAACAGTTTAGATTAATCGATTAACTTTTGGATTAATCTTTGGATGGTGGGAGGAAGCCAGAATAACCGGAGAGAACCCACGCAGACACAGGGAGAACATGCAAACACACAAAAAGATCCCACCCCCATCGACTGGTGTTGGAATCAAACCCAGAACCTTCTAGCTGTGTGGCACGAGTGCTATCCACTGCACCACCGTATCACACTGAATTCTAACTTTTTACCTCCGCCAAGCAATGGCGGAGGTTATGTTTTCATCCGGGTTTGTCTGTCTGTTTGTTTGTTTGTTTGTCTGGTGGCAAGATAACTCAAAAAGTTATGGACAGATTTGGATGAAATTTTCAGGAAATGTTGATACTGGCACAAGGAACAAATGATTACATTTGGGGGGGGTCTGATCTGCCTTGGCGGAGGTCTATGCTCTTGGAGTGGTTTTCTAGTTTCTGACTTTAATCTCAGAATTCTGACTTTTTTCTCAGAGTAATAATAAATATATATATATATATATGTTTGACCTTAATGTTAAATTTATTTTTCCCCCAGTGGCCCTTATCCTCTTCCGCAGATTTTGGGTCATCACTCAAAGTTGAAGAAATCTGTTGGTTGTTTGTGGTGTTTAATTGTAAATTGTAAAAGCACTTCACTGTTTTACAAATTTGGTCTGTGGACAAACTCCTACTTTAGTGTCAGTGTATTTACAGTTGCAGCTAAACTAGAATATTAGTGAAACATTCTTTCATCAGCCATGTATACAGAACAGTTGTGGAAAATGGTAAAACTGATAAAGTCGTTACATAACAAAGTGTTTAATTATTTACATGACATCAACTTTTCCATCGTCATCACAGGAGAAACAACAGCCTCCCGCCTGCATCAGAGGCAGCGATGGTGAGTTGGAAACACTTACACATTTCATCTCTTTGACATAAACAGATTTCATAGGGTATCTCTAGGTGTATAAGTGCATTTTCCATAGTCATCTCCTTATTATCTGATCTTCGTCCTTTCTCTCAGTCTTCAGCAGTGGATCTGAAAAGTAAGGAGGAAAAGGATGCAGAGTTGGACAAAAGAATCGAAGCCCTGAGGAAGAAAAATGAAGCTTTGGTCAAGAGATACCAGGTATGTCCATAAAATGTATCTAAAGATATGTTCTCTGGGGTTTAGACCCAAATCATCACAGAACGTTTAGTTTTTTTCAATCTGTTAAAATGACATTAATCTGAAAGTCTATTTGTTGTGGTTTCTTAGTGATTCTAGTGAGCACAGTGATTAAAAACTGCATAGAAATCAGAATGATTCCTCATTCATTTCCAATAGGAAGGATTGAAAATGATAAAACCCACCCCGTTTACAGCCACCTTAATTCAACATATATTTAACTAATTAGCCTCACAGCATAATTATCATGTTTTTGGCCAAATTGTGACATGTGTGTAACTTTGTTCTCGTAACACTGCTGCTTCATTTAATGCAAATATCACAATTTGGCCAAAAATACAACTAAGGCAATTATGCTGTGAGGCTAATGATATATTTAGCATGACTTTGGACTTTATTGGGCTCAATCAGTATCTTTAGTACAGTATTTATTAAAGCCTGATCGATTATTCGGCGGGATTATAGCGTATCCCCGATTAATCAAAATTGGTCAATATGTAACTTTTTTTGCTGCACGGAGATTTTGTCACTCGTTGCTCCTGTTTTTCTGTGCTGCCTGGAGAGTTAGAGGAATACTAAAGCATGTCAGTTTTACTTTCACTTCCACTTCGACAGTCACAGGCCGCTACAGTTTTTATGTCACTACTTATAAAATATACACTCACATCTTTTCCCAAAAGGCTACTCTTCCCAGCATAAGAACTACCACATCCACTAATAGAAGACTATTATGCAACATTTTAAAGTTGTGTCAATTATGTTTGTGAGATAAACAAAGATGTAACTGTTAATTCACATGTTTACCATTATCTAATATAAGACTATTGTATCCTGTTTATAGCAATGTTCTTTTTTCATATATCGGTTGATATATTGGTTATTGTCCAATATATCGGATATTGACCGATATCGCCTTTTTTTTAGCCCCCAATATCGGTATCGGCATCAGCCCCAAAAATCCCATATCAGTCGGGCTCTAGTATTTATTAAATCACAGTTTGTGTTTTGATGATTTTCTTCAGCCTTAGATGTGATGGAGGTTCTTGGAAATGTTAATGACTCTTTAATGTGCTTTTACTCAGAGACAATTAACATCCAGCTCACCATATTTACCACAGATGTAGCTGCATTTGTCATCTTTAATACGATGTGTTGACCAAAGCCCAGTGTTTTACAGAATGTGAACTATGAGCCTCAGGGTAACAGGAGTTCCACCTGACTGCCCATTAAAGCCAATAATTATACGGTAGACGTGTGTCTGAGCTCTGAGTCTTAAAACAAGTCCTGAAACTTGTTCTGTATTTAGTCTGTAGTTACAGTGGAATTCAGGTGATAAATCACATTCCTGTCATTGAAAACAAACTAAAACCATCTCATTAACACATTAAATATAATTACCTGTAGATGATGTTTTTATGTTGAACTAATTGTCTCTTCTCATCACAACTTCCTGTTATTTACCGACTGTTCAGGAAATCGAGGAGGACAAGAAGAAAGCAGAACAGGAGGGAATCGCTGTGACGACGCCCCGGAAGCCCCGCCCCCACGAGTCAGAGACGGACAGAAGGAAGACGGAGAAAGAAAACTTCACGGTCACAGTGGACCTTTCTAAACCGACAGGGGTAAGATGACATGAGACACGTTTCCATGAATCTATGAGCATGAAGAGCAATCAGTATTGAGCAAAATGTCAGATTTTGTAAGAGTTTTCATGCTTTCTTAAGGTGGTTTTTGCCTGTTTTGAAGAAGAATTAGTGTTGTATATTCCCCATATTTTAGTCTATTTAAATTAACTCACATTGCACGTCATATTTATGCATTTTCCTCTTAATTAACCGTTCACTATAAAAGCTTCAGCCAACCATTTTGTTTAAGATTTGGCATAGGTGCTCTTCTTTCTGCTCATATAATTTTGACTTAATTCTGTTGCACACAGTTTTGTTTTTGTTTAATTTTTTTAAAGTTTAGTTTGCTTTATTTATTTCATTCATAAGATAAAAGAAAATCTGCTTTTATGTGTCAGCAAACAGGACCACATCATGAATGAAAAGGCGCAGGAAGAAGAATAATCTTATACTTTCTGCTTCTTTAACAAAGCATTTGTGCATCTGTTGTAGTCATTCCAAACAGAACTCTGAAATCAACCTCTTAATACAGTACTGCATCACTTACTGCTGCAAGTCATCATTTGCAAAAAAAAAAAAAAATATATCAAACACTTTAGCCCCTTGATTTCTCATTTTCTTTCAGCTTAACCTAACAGCCAAGCACTATAGAAAGAAAAAAACTGAACAAAGAAGGTTAAAATAAGCGTAGAACATCTAAATAATCAACAAAAATAACAATATAGATCATTATAAACATGCAAACATAAACACATTATAAACATTATAAACATATGATAAATTAATTGGGGTGGCCGTGGCTCAGATGGTAGAGTGGATCGTCCAATAACCGAAGGGTTGGCGGTTCGAATCCCGCTCTGTCCCAGTCATGTGCTGTTCCTTGGGCAAGACACTTCACCCTCCTTACCTCCAGTGCTGCTACTCACACTGGTGTATGAATGTTCCGTGGTGGTTGGAGGGGCCATAGGCGCTGATTGGCAGCCACACCTCTGTCAGTCTGTGGCTACAAATGTAGTTTACCACCACCAGAGGGAGAATGTGTGAGTGAATGAATAATGGATCCACTGTACGTGCTTTGAGTATGCGTTCATAGAAAAGCACTATATAAATCTAATCCATTATCTGTTAATGTTGGTGTATTTTGCTTAATGAATGCAGTATTTTCCCTCTGACCCGATGACGCTCCTTGAATCCATCAAACTCAGATTATGACATAAACCATGTCCATGAGCTGTGTCTGTTTTCTATATTATCATGTTTCTGTGGTCTTCAGTCATTCATGCAGATCTGCTTCTGCTTCTGATCTGCAAAGATTTGATCAGCTGAACATGATGAACCAGTTACAGCTGCGTAACAGCAGCCACTGTAGGTTCTGGTCCTGGAATGAGAACCTTAAGCCCGAGGGTTCACGATCAGATACTCTGAAATCAGTTCATACCAACGTAACCAGACCAGTGTATTTTTTTCAAACCGTGTTTTCTTTATTAACCTTTTTTTTTTTCATCAACTTGAGCCATAAACAAAAATACCAAACACTCAATAACGACCTTATTTTTTAACCCTTTAAGTGCCATGTTTGTAGTGTAAACTAATTGTATTGTTTGATACAAAAAATGTTTTTTTTTTTCCAATGTGCCACATAAAAATTGGATTTTTTATTTTTGTATTTTTGCATCCTGATATTTGTCAATGATTAATGGCAACATTAGTTAATATGCATTTTTTTTTTTTTTTTTTTTTTGGTGCTAGGTCAAATGTTAAATGCTAAAATGTGTCAATGCAAATTTTTTACTCACTTGGGACAAGGGTGTTAGTGGAGTAATTTAACATTGTTTACAATGTACTGATTTTAGTGGCTGGGTCAGAATTTTAAAAATAGTTCAGAAATGAACAACTTTTGAATTCTGACCCAAACCAAATTGTAAAAAATATTATGACATATAACATGAAGTGTAAAGTGTGCATAATATGCTCACACGAGTAACAGAAGTTTAAGAGTGTCAATACAATACAGTAAAATGCAAAAAAGCATCAATTACTGAAATAAATGTTACTATACTCGTATTTCAAATTGTGAAAAATAATGATCTTTTATAGCGTGAAGTGCAAAGTGTGCATAATATGCTCACACGGGAAGTGGAAGTTTAATGGTGTCAATACAATACAGTAAAATGCAGATAAAGCATCAATTACCAACATGATATCATGAATTGCGTACAGATAACGCACCACTTTTAATTGGCGCATTATCTGTACGCATTATAAGGTTTCCACGTGTATGTTCATGCCGTGTAAAATACTATGTTGTTAGCATTTGTGGCTAGCAGTTTGGGTTAGCGGTCACGGATATGTAAACTGGAGATCTGATACGTGATTAAATGGTGTTTAATAACACGTGAAAGGATGAAAATGCGTACTTATAGCACGCCAAATGCCATAAGAACTGGTGTAACATACAACGCGATTTCATGAGATCATTCTGCAACTACTGATAAAAATGTTACTACACTACTATTACAAAGTGTGGGAAACACTCTGACCTTTTATAACACGAAGGACAAAGTGTGCATAATAGGCTCACCTGGATACTGGAAGGCTAATGGTTCTATTTCCATTTTTGGCTCGAAAACAGACATGGAGTTCAGTCATCTCACTAGATTGTTGAAAACTCATGAAACGGTGCTAAAATTCTGTCTGTAAAACCATCAGAACCCTGTGGTGGTACCGGGCTGGTCCAGTCCACCTGCTGAGGTCCAAATTACCTTAAAAATCATGGGTAATGAGCCTGGCCTGTAAAGGTTACCAGACGATGAAAGTCCCGGAGGACAACGGGAGGCGTCGGCTCCACATGTTCAATGTCTGAACGATATCGATTCATGGTCAAAAGGTCACGTTTAGTTCATTAGTGGGTTAAAGCTTTTCTCCAGCCCATCCTCAAACCACTGATCTGAGCCTAAAGAGACGCCGTCATTGTCTCACTCTGACATACACATAATCTGTAGAGGTGATTAGTCTTTTCTACTTGGGTTTGGACCAAATGTTCAAGAGTCCAATTACAGATACAGATGATGAGTTACTGGAAGGAAAGACGGTTTCCTCCACCAGTTGTTGGATTTTCACCAGTATTTGTTGCATTATTATCAGTCAAATGTAATGTTTAGAGTAGAATATGAGGTTTTAATCAGTGTCGGTGAGTGAAAACACAGATATCAGACTGAAGCAGTGAATGTTTTCCAGTTTTATGTCATATGAAGGGTTGAAACTGTGGAAGTCCCCCAGACTTGTGGTTGGTCTTTATAGAATAGATTGTGCATATTTCACAGCAACTGGCCCAATTCCAGACTATTTTCTCAGTATTAAATACACTGAGAAAACCTGGTGACTGCCCAGGCTAGTCCTTACTTAAGGCGAAGACACACCAAACTGATTTTAGGAGATTGGACATCTTCGGGCAGTCTGGCGAAGTCGGTGACATGAGTCTGTTTGGTGTGTTCTGTATGATCGGCCGTCGTTAATGCCGTCTCCAGTCTTTTCAGCCGATTCAACATATGTAATCGGCCACTACCAGTCGTTCAGTCGGGCCAATCTGATTGGTGGAGGGATAGCCCTTGACTAGTGAATCAGTGAAGGAGAAGTTTCCATGTGAATACAGCTATGCCAAGGTACTTCACACTATTATTGTCTTCTATAACAGTCCATTCACTGCTCATATTGTATCTGAATGAGTGACAGTCGGTGTTGACTATGGACTTGATTCATTCTATGAAGTGAACACTGTTAGCATAGTGTGATTTGTCCTCTGTTTTCACCTGCAACATCCTTCTTCTTTCACAAGAAGCCCGAGAGCTGACAATGCCAGTATCTTCTTATTCCTAACCATCCGTTCAACACGTGCAACAACCCTTAATGACTACTCAAAACTCTCTGCTTCCGGTTTTATGTCTAGCGCAAGTGCAGAAAGTACGCCCAAGTCTATAGTGGATTTGGTATGTTCTTCACACTTTTTTGATTGTGTCAGGGAGACAGGAGCCGACTGATCAGTTGGGCTACCTTTTCTGGAGACAATCAGCAGTCAGGTTGATGTGTCTTCACCCTAAAAGTCAGTGTTTCTAAATTAGACATTTTGTTGGTATATTTAGTGATTTTTTTTTTTTTTTTCCAGACCCCTATAGAGACTCTATCAAAAAAGCCACTAGTGACAAATCTATTCCCTTTTTCTAGAGTTATTGGAGACTTTTGGAGACTCTGACGTGAAAACACTTATTGTTGTTTGTCTAAAACAAATCACTGAATGTAACATGAGATCAAATAGGGTTGAATGTGAAACCTGACTCAAATGCACCACAAAGTCCCCGTTTCTGTCACAAACCACAGCTGAAATTAAACTAAAAAGGTAGAATTTCAGCTGAGTTTTTACTACATGATTAACCTGGTTTCAGACCTTCACCTGCCACATGTTGAAGAGGCCCTGAAATATGCACAGAGGATAAAGAATCAAAATAAAAACAGTTAAAAAATATTGTTCTAAAATGAGTTTATCGTCTAGTCTTACTCCTGATTGTGTTCATTTTGTGTTTTAGGAGAAGAGAGTCGTGAATGACTGGAAACCCTCGACACCTCGGGGCCGGAAAACGTCAGAGGAGAGCGATGGTCAACGAGGTCCGAGCCCTCCAGGAGGACGGGTCAGGCCGGGGTCAGCCGAGGAGGACGTGGAGGACGGGGAGGGGAGGGGAGGAGGAGGGGAGGAGGAGGGGAGGAGGAGGGGCGGTGATGGAGGAGGTGGACGCCAGGAGAGGAGAGACCGAGAACCCAGAACACCCAGAGATGGAGAACCTGGAGAGATGGGAGGACCTGGACGTAGAGGAGGAAGACGAGGAAGAGGAGGGGGCGGAGGAGGAGGAGGAGGAGGGGGTGGCGGAGGAGGAGGGGGAGGGGGTGGCGGAGGAGGAGGGACACCAGGTGGAATGGACAGGAAATCCAAGGTAGGTCCATATAGACGGGTCATTATAGTTTGGTAAAATATCTTTTGAGTGTCTTAAAGGGCTCATATTTATCTAAACCCACTTTTATTATTAATAATTATATTCCTGTATAAAACCTACTTTTGTGCCACATTTATGTGACTGAGTTTTAGATTTACCTGCCATGTTCGACTCAATAAACATGGTTTGTCCAATGTTCAGACTTAAATGTGGTTAAAAAGGATATTAAGTTAAACAAACTGTTTAAATTCCATTGTTTTTCCCTTGTATAATGATTTATGTAACTAAAACACACTGTGAAGTATAAATTCAGTTTTGTTTTGGTTTTTATACTAGTTCTTAGATCATTTAAAGCCTCAGTTTGAGCCGAAAGATAATTTTACAAATACATCTTTCAACATGTTAATATAAGGAAAGAGGAGTTGGTAATTGTAGATTTTCTTTTGTTCTTTAGCTGCAGAAGTAGTGTTGTTTTTACCTGTATTTATTACATTTTGTTCTTCTGGTCAAAAATCCAGATGTAATACACGCATGTACGGTAATAATACATGTTTGTTTGGTTTTTTTTTTTGTCAGGAATGGGAGGAGAAGAGGCGACAGAATATTGAGAAGATGAATGAAGAAATGGAGAGAATAGCAGAGTATGAAAGAGGACAGAGGGTATGACATTTACTGTGGATTTGAGTGTTTGATTGACTTTTGTCCGCATATATATTGTGATTTTGCAGATGTTCCATTTCCAGTCAGTCTCAGACTCATTACAGTTGATCTTTTGGATAATTTCTTTAATGAGGTACTGAACACTAAACGTTTCTTGAGCTGTCAATGAAATTATAGGACTCTGCAGTGATGAAACGTCATGTGTTAATAATTACAGAAATCTGGAACTCATTGGTTTATAATTGAGAACATGCTGCTTCCTGTTGTAAATCATCTGAAAATTTATATAAACCAGATGAATGTTAATAAAAAAAAAAAAGTGGCAGGAACTGTGACTCCAAAGCCAATGCTGGAGTTCATTAAAATGCAATACCACTGACGGCCACTAGAGGCTGCTATTAAACATCCTGGATCCCATAGATTTACAATGAACTGCTCAAAAAAAGAGACTCATTCTGGTGTCACTGGTTTTATTTGGACTCTGTATTAAGTGTTTTGGTTCATCTTTAAATACTTGCTCAGTTGATAAGAGTTTAGGACAAATACAAACTTTGATTTCTGTTTATTAAACGTAATTCTATTAGAGTTGTGATTAATAGGCTGCTTTAATAAGACTATCAAATGAAATTATGTGTAAACGTTTGATATAAACGTGTCATATTCTCTCTGACTCGTCTTCTCAACCTCCTGCTGACTTGTGGATCTTTTCAGAGTCACTCAGGAGATGAAGTTTTCATGTTGTTGTATAAAACGTACAGAGCATGAGTGTCAAACATAAGGCCCACAGGCCAAAACCGACCCAATGTGGCCTGTGGGATGAATCTGCAAAGTACAAATATTAACAGTCAAGAGGGTCAAACTCATTTTATTTCCAGACTCCAAAATGTTATCAATATTCTGTCTGTTATTAAATGTTTTGTGTATTTGTAGATCCACTGTGATCTGTAAGTAGTTATGCACATCTGTAAATGATAAACTGAGGCAGAATATTGTTAGTTTGTACAAAAACAAAGGGAAAAATTCAGACTTATATTAGTAACTTGCACTTGTTTAACTAAGAAATTTCAGGTTGTACATGGTTGTTTAGGTTATCCACATTTTCTTAATGTAATTTAATTTTTTTCACATTAAGAGAAAAATTTGGATTAAAATTATTCACATTTTTTTATGAAAGGGTAGTTTGTGCATGTAAACCCTTTCAGAATTAGATTTTTACTTTCTTTGTACTCAAACATAGAGAAAAGTTTGGAGTTGTCATTATTTTTAGGTCATCATGCTATTATTTTACTGGTCCAGCCCACATTCGATCATTGAGCTATACGTGGCCCCTGAACTATAATGACTTTGACACCTCTGGTCTAGAGAGACCAGAGTGATGAGGTCCAAATGTCCTAGACTCATAGACAATATGATTAATGGTTTGGTGAATCCTTCTCTGTAGCCGGATGGAGACAAACCGATTCGTAACTTCCTGGATGATCCTCGGCGTTCAGGCCCGGCGCCGGACACGGACCGTAAGGAGGGCAGCAGGAGGCACGTCCGAAACTGGGGAGGGCTTGACTTCGACAATGTGAAGACGGGGGCCGAACTGGAGAAGGAGTGGACAGTGAGTAATGAGGACACCTGAAGCATCCGCCTGTAGATGGATGGATAGATAGACTTTATTGATCCCAAACTGGGAAATTGTGCGGCAGCAGCATAACAGTAAACATAGAACAAGAATAACAAATGCAACAGGAGAGCAAACCCAATATGTACATGATAAATTAGAAGTATAAAAACAGAACTGGAATAGATTGAGTGCAGAACTAAAAGAAATTTCCAGTATGATTGTGTTTAAAAAGAGGCATAAAGAAATGATTTTCCATAGGTACATTGATAAATAAACTCCATAAGGTGTTTGTTTGTTATTTGGATGGGAATTTTACAATGTGTTGGTGAATGTGTTGTAATATGGACGAGTGACTAAATGTACATGTTTTAAAATTGCTGATAAATTTGGGAGTGTTGTTTTCAGTAAGTGAGTAAAGGTTTGAAAGGGTAGGATTAGATAAGTTTATACTTCTTCCTACTCCTTTTTGCTCATGTAAATTTTGAGGCTTAAGATGTTGTGGTGTTCTCATTCTCTTGATTATCATTTATTTGCATTTCTGTTTTTAAATTGTCATTTACATGATCGAAATAAAGATATCAATCAATCAATCAAACTGGTAAAAAAAAAAATCTGGACAATCAAACTGTGAGGTGCAAAAATAGCTGTAATGTGTGAAGTAAAATTTAATTTTTCTGTAGGGAACATGTGCGTAGAAAACATTAAAGTGCAGGGTTTCTGCAGGTCATTAAGAAAAACATAAAAAATCATTAGATTTTGTGAAAATTAAGGCCTTTAAATGGCATTCAAAGGCATTAAATTCAATGTCAAGAGGCATTAAAAAATGAAATGCACTTGATGGGGGAAAAAAGCATTGTTATTCACGATTTATTTTGGTTACGTAAACATTTAATAATTTTGATCTGAAGTATAATGTGATGATTGCCAGGCGGAACCCTTTAATTGGCTATTGTTTATGGCCAGTACATGAAGTCACAACACCAGATGCTTGGAATGCAATGTGGTGTGAATGTGTTCATGCTGTGGGGAAAGAGGGGAGGGAATTTTGGTAAATGTCAGAAAAATGGGAAAATGCAAGTTTCAGCAGAAGTGGTTGGAGGAGGAACTATTCAGAACCTGGTTAAAGCCTGTCGAAGGTAAACCATCATAAAACTATATTTGAAACTATATATGTAGTTGGACATGGGCATTACATTTGTTTAAAATGGCATTAAAAAGCATTAACTTAGATTTGCTGATACCTGCAGAAACCCTTAGTGGACATATGTTCATGACCTGAGTTTTAACGTTAGACAGAGGTGAGTTTATTGTCCAGTGAAATGGCAGGAACCTTCACCTTTAACCACAGACTGACTTTCAACCCCTTTGTTTGTGTGCAGAGTCGAAGGCCTGGCCCCAAAGGCTCGGTGGACATGACCATGTCCATGACGGGTCGAGAACGAGCAGAGTACCTGAGATGGAAGAAGGAGCGCGAGCAGATCGACGAGGAGAGGCTAGCACGCCATCGCAACGCCACCGGCCAATGGAGACGAGAGTGGGACGCACAGAAAACAGACAACATGTGAGTACGAGGCTTTGTTTGGATTTTTAACGTAACCGTTATTTAACCAGATAAGACCCAGTGGGATAAAGATGGCATTTGGCAAAGGTGTCAGCAACACACGTCATAATAATAAATACAAGTTAAAAGACAGATTTTAGTCATTAAATTAAAATGAGCAATAGTTTAGAGCAGGGGTGTCAAACATGCGGCCCGTGGGCTGTAACTGGACCACCATAGGTTCTAATCTGGCCCACGGGACGATACTGCAAAGTGTAAAAATTACACTGAACATATTAACAATCAAGGATGTTGAACTCATTGTAGTTCAGGTTCATACAAACAGGCCAATATGATCTAAAGTAAAATAACAGCATAATAACCTGACAACTACACATTTTCCTTCTTGGTTTAATGTGAAAAAGATAACATTACACATGAAAATATTTACATTTACAAGCTATCTTTTAACTGTAAAATATGAATAACCTGGACAAATGTGAACAACCTGAAATGTAAAGAGAAAATTAAGTGAAATTTTAACAATATTCTGCCTGTTACAAAAAGGTTTCGTCCATTTTTAGATCCTCTGTGATCTGTGAGTTGTTAATAATAAGCTGAGATGTAGGTTAACATTGAAGAAATTGTTTTTATTTGAGTTCCACACTCCAAAAATTTAACAATATTATGCATATTAAGTTTGTATAATGCTCATATATTGATGACATGTTGAGGCATAACATTGTTAAAATTGCACTTTTTTTTACATTTCAGGTTATTCAGTTTTCGTTTTAAATATAAATATTTTCATAATATTATAGTTTTTTTGCAGTAAAACAAAGAGGAAAAAGTTGGAGTTGTAATTTATTATGTTATTATTTTCCTGGTCCGGCCCACTGGAGATGAAAATGGACTGAATGTGGAACCTGAGCTAAAATGGGTTTGACAGCCGTGGTTTAGAGGATCGCAAATGGCTTGATTTTTAAAGTGTAGTTGTTCGTCTTAATAAAAGTTTAAAAACACAGGCATTGTCCAAAGGTGTGTTGTCGTCAGTTGGATTCTGATATTCTCAGCTCTATTTGTAGAGTTTTCCATGCAGAGGGGCAAAAAAATATCACTTTCGTGAAAATAAGATCCAATAATGACATAAAAACACCTAGATTTGGACTGATCAGACTTAGGGCTAGGTGTTCTGTGGACATTCAGGTTTTCATTTCTCTTACTGTGGATCAACAATAAAGATTCCCTGGTTCGTCTTTTAAAAGGAAAGAAACAGAAAGAACATGAGTAGAGACTGACCCACTGTCTGCACAAAGCTGGATCAGACAGGATCTGGTAACACGATACACAGGGCTTTCACCACCATTATTCAACTTGGATGCAGCACAGCAGGGTTTTCTGTCAAAACCGAAACTGGAAAAACCTTCTTCTCACTTCATAGAGAACAGAAACAACCCTGAAGAAGAATAAGACACAAACAGGTCTAACAAATTGGTCAATCTTTTTCAAAATTGGCAAAGTTCTGCCTCCTTCCTCATTAATGACAGTCTTATAGTGTCACTGGAAAGGCCTCTGGTGAATGAATTCCTCCCCCTGGTGGATTATCTGTGTATTGCATGTATCTAATTGTATACATCAGGTTTAAAAAAAAAAAAAAATCATACTGATCATGTAGAGGGCTTCAAAACTCATGTATCAAATGCTGCGTTTCCACTACATGGTACCGGCTGGACTCGAATCAGCCTTTTTGCGTTTCCATTACAAAAAAGGACCTGGAGTCTGGTACCCGGCAAGGTTATTACCGTTAACAAAAACTAACGAAATAACAAAAACTAGAACTGTAAAAATATTTTCGTTAACTGAAATAAATAAAAACAATAATTAAAAAAAAACGATAACTAACTGAAACTGTATTGTGTGCTTACAAAACTAACTAAAACGGATAAAAATTATGGATAAAATTCCCTCCGTTTTCGTCTTTGTCAATGTCGGCTTGTTAGGAAATCGATTTACTTCCCTCGAGCAATTTTAGCTGCTGGCATCATATGATATTTAACGGTCCGTCACTTCTCGTCACTTGTGGTTTACAGTGGTCTTCTCATCCCCACTCTACCTGGAAACATGGAGACTAAAGTTGGTAGAAAGCAGAAGAATCCTGTCTGGAATTTATGTGAATACGACAGCAAAGAAGATAGAAGATACGAACAAACTAAAACTAAACTAAAACTAAGCATTTAGAAAATAACGAAAACTAATAAAAACTAGCAAACCTGCTCTAAAAGCTAATTAAAACTAACTGAATTAGAGAAAAAAAATCAAAACGAAATAAAACTAAACTATCATGAAAAATCCAAAACTATTATAACCTTGGTACCCGGTACTAGTTTTTTGGTACCACCCCCGCCAAGGTTCCAAGACTGGGGAACGGATACTAAAACGTGACATGTAAACACTGCAGACCACTGATTGGTCAGAGAGTTGTCTCTGTGACCCACCGTTTACAAAAAACAGATGCGGAAGTTGACAGTAAATATGGCGGTAGGGTAATGCACATGATGACAGCCTGTAAAACTACACTGTGGTCGGACGAGGAGGTTCACTGTTTGGTGGCCGATGTAAAAATTCAACATGAGCTTGATGAGACAACACGCAACAAGTGAGTTTTTCAGCAACTCTCTGAGCAGACGACATGGAAGTAATGCGTCCCATTGCTATGACAACCAGGTACTCTAAAGTCGGTAGTATGCTGTAATGGAAACGATCTCCAGGAATAGTACAGGGTGGGGAAGCAAAATTTACAATATTTTGAGGCAGGGATTGAAAGACAGTGTATGACCAATTAGTTTATTGAAAGTCATGAGAATTTATTTGCCACAAGAAAATGTACATAATAGAAAATGTTTTTATTCTATGTGTCCTCCTTCTTTCTCAATAACTGCCTTCACACGCTTCCTGAAACTTGCGCAAGTGTTCCTCAAATATTGGGGTGACAACTTCTCCCATTCTTCTTTAATAGTATCTTCCAGACTTTCTCGTAATAGTTTTGCTCATAGTCATTCTCTTTCCATTATAAACAGTCTTTATGGACACTCCAACTATTTTTGAAATCTCCTTTGGTGTGACGAGTGCATTCAGCAAATCACACACTCTTTGACGTTTGCTTTCCTGATTACTCATATGGGCAAAAGTTTCTGAAAAGATATGGATAATAGTGTTAGGTATGATTATGACATCAATATATGCTTGGTTTCAAAACAACTGACGTAGTGCCTGCTGAGAAAAAACAACTAAATGTTCATTGTAAATTTTGCTTCCCCACCCTGTACCAAGTCTAGCCAAGTCGAGTTGAGCTGCTTCCATGTAGTTGAAACGCGGCAAAATATACATTTGGCGTTATAGGGTTAACGGTCCGGCCCACTTCAGATCATATGTGGCTTTTTCATGTCCTTTACTGTTAAAATCTTCAGTGTAATTTTTGCACCGTGGACCAGATTGGACCCTTTTGTGGGCTGGTTTTGACACCCCTGATCTACGGATAATGATGATAAATGTTCGTTTGCATCTTGAATCAATAAATAAGAGGCGGTACATGGTGCAAATCCTTTGAAGGTCATTAATTTAGATAAAAAAAACATTAGAGCAGAAAAGTGAAACTGCAGAAGGAAGGAGAATGTTTGAGTGAAGGCGCTCGTCCTCGTCCAGCGGTGAATGAGGACACGGAGGCGCTGACGCTGATGGAAGGCGTCGGTCTGGATGTAGACGCCGTCACAGCTGTGTTTGGGTTTTTTGTTTAACCCTGCGGCGTTTCTCACAGGTTCAAGGAGGACCCATATGTGTCTGCAGAGGGCATCGCACCGGAGCAGAGCGGCAGGAGAGGCAAGTTCACACACACACACACACACACACACACACACACACAGAGCAGGGATAACGCGCTGTTGCCATGGTTACACAACAGCCGGCCCCTCGTCCACCTCATCTGACATTACGTCGGCCCAACAGGTCGTCACAGTCCGGGTACAAAGTCACAGGACGAGCGGCGGCTGATTAACTCTGTGGAAATGACAGTTGATTAAGTGTGTTATGTAAATGCTGTATTTCCCCGGAGTCCAAATCAACCTCTGAGGCCGCGGTCACGCTGATCTGGAAGGAGAAGGCGGCGGCTTTTCCCTTCACTCTTTTAACCCACAAAGACCTAAAACCAGCCGCATAAACCTACCACAGACATCATTTTTATCACGTTATGATCATGTTTCATCATATTTGTACAGGTCATTTTAACTTGGCTTGTCTGTTACGGCGTTTTCTTCTTGTCATCGTTTACGGCGTTTTCTTCTTGTTTACATCTTTTTATAGTTACACTTTTCATCGTGTTTTCTTACTATATAGTTTACGGAATTTTCTTCTCGCATTGTTCACAGAGTTTTCTTCTTGTTTACGGTATTTTCTTTTCACATCATTTACAGCGTTTTCTTCTTGTTTACGGCATTTTCTTGCATCATTTTCAGTGTTTTTTTCTTGTTAATAATAATAATAATAATAATAATAATAATAATAATTATTTGTAAAGCGCTTTCAATCAAAGTGCTGTACAGATATAAAATCAATCACAATAAAACAATAAAACATAAAAGCTAAAAACATTAACAGTAAAAGCACATCACTACTTATAACACAGAGTAAACAAGTGGGTCTTGAGCTTTAAAAAAGCTTTAAAAACATCCACAGAGCATGCCTGCCTTATGTTGTATACAGCATTTTCTTTTCGCATTGTTTACAGCATTTTCTTCATGTTTACGGCATTTTCTTCTCACATCATTTTCAGCGTTTTCTTCTTGTTTACAGCATTTTCTTCTTGCGTTGTTTACAGCATTTTCTTCATGTTTACAGCATTTTCTTCTCACATAATTTTCAGCGTTTTCTTCTTGTTTACAGCATTTTCTTCTCACATTGTTTACAGCATTTTCTTCATGTTTACGGCATTTTCTTCTTACATCATTTACAGCGTTTCCTTATCGTTTTCGGCGTTCTCTTCTTGTTTACAGCGTTTTCTTCTTTTTTACAGCATTTTCTTCTTGTTACATCTTTTATGGTGTTTACTTGTTATATTGTTTGCGCAGTTTTCTTCTTGTACCGTCATTTACAGCATTTTCTTGTTTACAGCGTTTTATTGTTACATTCTTCATGGCGTTTTCTTATTATATCATTTACGGAATTTTCTTCTCACTACATTTACCGTGTGCTTTTCTTGTTTATGGCATTTTCTTGAATAATTCACAGCATTTTCTTCTTTACAGCATTTTTTTGCATAATTTACAGCGTTTTCTTCTTGTTTACGGCATTTTCTTCTTACATCGTTTATGGCACTTTCTTCTGTTTATGGCGTTTTCTTGTTACATCTTTTATGGCGTTTACTTGTTATGGTGTTTGCGCCATTTTTTTGTCTCATCGTTTACGACATTTTCTTCTTGTTTATGGCATTTTCTTCTTGAATCATTTACAGCGTTTTCTTCTTGTTTACAGTGTTTTTTTCTTGCATCGTTTATGGCCTTTTTGTTCTTGTTTTCAGTGTTTTCTTCCTGCATCATTTACAGCATTTTCTTCTTCCTTACGGTATTTTTTCCTTGCTACATCTTTTATGGCATTTACTGCTTGTTTTACAGCACTTTCTTCTTACATCATTTACAACATTTTCTTCTTCCTTACGGCATTTTTTTGTTGCTACATCTTTTATGGTGTTTACTTCTTGTTTACAGCACTTTCTTCTTACATCGTTTACAACATTTTCTTCTTCCTTACGGCATTTTTTGTTGCTACATCTTTTATGGTGTTTACTTGTTTACAGCACTTTCTTCTTACATCGTTTACAACATTTTCTTCTCACATTGTTTATAACATTTTCTTGTTACGTAGTTTACATCATTTTCCTCTTGTTTACGGCATTTTTTTTCTGGTTACATCTTTTATAGCGTTGACTTGCTGTATCATTTGCTGCGTTTTATTCTTTTGTCGCATCGTGTACAACATTTTCTTTGTGTCTTTGTAGCGTTTTGTTCTTTTCCAACATTTTCTGTCAGTGGTCATAAGTAAACGCACCAGTTTACCTTCTGGGTTTTTGTTAAGTTTAATGAATTTACTCCTGAATTTTTTCAAAATATCGATGAAATTCAGATCCTTTTTACTCTGAACTCCTTTAAAACCTTAACACTTTTTGTTGTTTTTTAAATTCCGGTCAATATCCAACCTCATTTATCACCTTTCCCTCCCTGTTTCCAGCGTGTCCAAGGATTAGTGGTCTTTTAGTCGTGGCTGTTTTAGGTCTTTAAGGGTTAACGTCTTAAAGCCGACGGCATGTCTTTTGCGACTGAAGTGGCTTGTGCGTGTTGATAGTTTTCAGTCAGTCATCCGGATGATAACATAATTTACTGTGGGACCGAGTTAATCCCAGGACGCCGTTATTCACAAAGCTCGCAAATGTCACGTCAGCCTGGAAGCAGCAGGACGACGAAAACTCTGAGGAAAACTCTGGGGTCGGATCGTTGACGCACCTCTGTGTTTCTGTTCAATTCTTCTGCTTTTAGTAAAAAAAAAAAGACCTGGTTTATCAATTAAAACGATGACCATAATGACATTTAAAGGTTCAGTCTGTAGGACGCGGGAGGATGTAATGAGGGTTTGGTGGGAACATGTCAAAGATCTTTGTTTTTTGGGGTTTATTCCATTTACATTGTCATTTAAAACCCTTATAAATATTTCTAGTTTTTGTTAAATCAGAACTCAGATTTCACTGTTTTCATCTTGTTCAACAGTTTCTTCTTGTGTCGTCTTCTAGGATTTTTTCTTGAGTTGAATCTTTTACGTCATTTTGGTTTGTCTTTTTGGACGTTTTCTTGTTGCTTTCAAAGGATGTTTTCTTTAGATGTTTTTTTTTTTTTTTTTTAATCATATCTTTGTCTTGATGCGTCTTTTATGACATTTCCATCTTCTTGAATCTTATCGGACTTTTTCTCTTAACTGTCTTTTTGGATGTTTTCTTTTTTTGCCTTGGACACATTTTAAAGTGCTATAACTTGAAAACAGTTGAAGATAGTGATATAATTACTATTGGCAATTGATAGGAAGTCACATATGGGCTTTTATTTGGTGCCGTGTCCTTTGACCTTGAAAGTTCAAAGAAAGGTCAATTAATATCTTTAAATATGCCGTTGGACTGCAGGACCATTGGCCCTATTTTTTCTTCTTTTACGTTTTCATCCTGTTGCTTTTTCACAGCATTTTTATCTCGATTTGCCTTTTATGATATTTTGGATTTGGTGCGTCTTTTTGGACATTTCTTTCCTGTTGCATCTTTTACATCATTTTAACGTGGTTGCATTTTTTACAGCGTTTTTGTCTTATTTTCCTCTTCTGATGTTTTCATTTTGTTGGTCTTTTTTGGAATAATGTAAAACCACACTCAACTGTCTGGTTTCATCAACCTTCACATCTAAACCAGGGGTGTCAACATGGCCGTGGGCCAAAACCTGCCCACGCTACTGGTCCAGTCTGGCCCGTGGTAGGAATTTCTGAAATGAAAAAATTACACTGAAGATATTAACAATAAAGATGTCAAAATCAACTTAGTTCAGGTTCAACATTCAGACCAATATGATGTAGAATGTGTCAGACCAGTAAAATACTGTCGTAATAACCTATAAATGATAATGTATATTATATTATTATATGAATAATAACTGTTTTCAGTGTAAAAACTAAAATTACATGAAAATGTTTACATTTACAAATTATCCTTTCACAAAAAATATGAACAACCTGATATATCTTCAGAGAAGTAAATGTAATGTAATGTTTTAACAATATTCTGTCTGTTACTAAATGTTTTGTGTATTTGTAGATCCACTGTGGTCTGTAAGTTGTAATATACATGTGCAAATGATAAACTGAGGCAGAATGTTGTTAAAATTACACTTATTTTTCTAAAGAAGTTTCAGGTTTTTCATGTTATTCACAGTTTTTTTAGGATAGTTTGTAGATGTGAACATGTTCCTTAATTTCCTTAATGTAATTTTAATCTTTTTATTGTAAAACATGAGAAGTTTGGGTTGTCATTTTTTATTAGTTATGTTATTATTTTACTGGTCTGACCTACCTGGGGACATATTGGGCTGTATTTGACCCCTGAACATAAATGAGTTTGATGCCCCTGCTCTAAACAAAACGTCAAACTTTAACCTTCAAATACATCCTGGTTTGACTTTCATTACTGATTTAACTGATACGTCTCAGTCTGTTACAAACTACAGCTTCACCACTAGATGTCGCTGTACGTCACACACTGAACCTTTTAAAGGTAGTTTTTGTGGTGGTTCAAGGTCTTCTCTTCCATGTGTTTCCAAACCCTGTCTGATGGACGGGTGTGTGTTTGTGTGTCCTTTCTGCAGCCAGGGGGCGTAACTCCGGTACTGAGCCTCGGGGCAGGGCCTCAGGTTAGACCACAGCATGGGACTGACGTCTAATTGTGTGTTTTTTTTTTGTTCTTTTTGTGTGTTTGTTTGAAGCACAACACCTGCTCCTACCTCCCTCATCCCTGTTTTTAACCCTTAGGACCCCTTCAGCCTGTTTTTGTACACGTTTGTCATTTTTCTTTTCTGATCATTATGTCTGTGTTGCAGCATATGGCATGGATTTCTGCAGAATGTTTCTTTTTTTGACACATTTTTTAATCTAATTTCAGTTACTCTAACAGGTCGTTTATATACTACTGACACTTTGTAAACCCTCTGTTATAAAATCATCATATCAGTATTTGTTTCTACTTTTTTTCCTGCATAAATCTTTTAAACCAAAACAACCAAACATTTAATAATAATTTTTAAACCTTTTTTTTTTTTTTCATTTTAACCCTTTCAGTATCAGTCTGAATACATGACGCCACTTGTTTTATTTAAAAAAAAAAAAAAAAAAACACACATAAAATATGAGATATTTTCCATATAATACATGGTCGAAGGATGTGGCATTGTTTTATATCAGTCATAGACAGGTTAAAAATTAACAATAACACCGATATATAATTGCATTAGTATTTTATATTAGATTAAAATATGTGTTTTGATAAGTCCTTTTTTTCCATGAGGGTCCTGCACTGAACAAAAGCTATTAATGCAATGAAATCAGTGTTACTGAAAATGACAATGATGCATCCCTCCATCATGTATTATATAGAAAATATATCATATGTTGTGTTTTTCATTGTTTTGTTTTTTTTAATAAACTGTATGACAAAAATATTGGGACACATCATGTCTGTAGCTGTAAGGTGTCCTGTTCATGCTGGTTTAAGATTAAAAACATCAATATTTCTTTAAAGTTTAATGGAATATTTTCTTCCTAAGTGAGATGTTGAGGAAATAGATGGTGAGGTGGTAGAAAATTATTTAAATATTTACACATTATTTGTGTTTTCAGTGTATGTTAATGTGTAATTTTTTCCATGAGGGTCCTCGCACTGAACAAAAATGAAATCAGTGTTATTGAAAATCTTTGTCCAAGACTCTTGATTTAAAACAGTGACACATCCCTCCATCATGTATTATATGGAAAATATCTTGTATGTTGCGTTGGTTTATTTGTTTTTTTTATAAAACTAGTGGCATCACATATTCAAACTGAAATTTAAAGGGTTAAAATCATCCAAATTATTGAACATTGGGTAGTTTTGAGCAGAGCTGAAGTGGTTTAAGAGATTTAGGCAGAAAAGATATTGATTATAGATGGTTTTATTGTAGTTTATGTGCATGTATATTTTTGGCTCAAGGGTCTCGAGGTGTAAAACTGGATTAAATCCCCAGGATGTGGAAGGGTTAATCATCTTCACTTGGAAGCCATTTTAAGAACCTTCTACTTGAGCTAAAAACACCATTTGCATGTGGATTCGAGACCCAAATGTGGACAAACAATGTTGGATTTGTAATTATCAATATGAGTAGACAGGCTGTAGTTACATCAACAGGTGTCCAACATTCGGTCCGGGGGCCAAAACCAGCCCTCCAAAGGGTCCAGTCCAGCCCATGGGAGGAATTAGTGAAATGTAAAAATTACACTGAAGATATTGACAATCAAGGATGTTAAAATCATTTTAGTTCAGGAAATCCAGACAAATATGATCTGAAGTGGATCAGACCAGTAAAATACTATCATAATAACCTATAAATAATGACAACGACAAATGTATCTTTGTTTTACTGTTAAAAAAAAAAAAAAAAGACCTGAACAACATGAAATGTCTTAAGTGCAGTTTTAACATCATTTTGTTAATATTTTGCAAGTTTTTGTTCATTTTTGTGCATGTTTTGTTCTTGTTATTGCTTAATTTGATCATATTTTTGTTTTTTTTTGTTGTTTCTCAAAATTACTAAATGTTTTGTGTATTTATTTGTCGATCCACTGTGATCTGTAAGTTGTAATGTACATGTGTAAATGATAAACTGAGGTATAAATATTGTTACAGTTGCACTTATTTTTCTTGAGAAAATTTCAAGTTCATGTTTTTCACATTTTTTTTATAGGATAGTTTGTAAATATAACATTTTCATCTTGTAATTTGGCTTTTTTCACTGTAAAACACGGAGAAAAAGTCTGGAGTTGACTTTATGTCTAGGTTATTATTGTATTATTTTATCCATTCAGTTCATGTTGGTCTGAATGTGGAACCTGAACTAAATGAGTTTGACACGTCTGGTTTATATCATACATATAAACTGTATCTCAGTTCAGGTGCCTTTGTCTCCATGTTCAGACTTTTGTCTAGTCTCATCATTGTCCAAGTTTACACAGATGCACAGACCTGTTTGAGGTCCTGGGTCCAGTTCAGGTCCTGTTGAAGTGTAGGTTACAGATTTTGTCCCACATTAAGGCCTGTCCCCATTCTGCTGTTGTGTGTGTGTGTGTCTGTATGTATGTATGTGTGTGTGGTGTGTGTGTGTGTGTGTGTGTGCGTGCAGGTTGTGTGTGTGTGTCATCTTCACCGTGTCTAATCTGTGGAATGACTGGAGTGTCCTCTTCACAGCCCCGAGCTCCTCTGTTCAATCTCCTCATCTTCATCCTCTCTGGTTTTTGTCCCGTCTCTTCACTGATCCCTTCATTTCTTTTGTGCTTCTATCTTTTTCTTTGTGACCTTTTTTTTTTTTTTTTTTTTTTTAATCATGGTCACCTCCTCTCCATCCTCATCCTCCCTCTGACCTTCCTCATCCTCCCTATCCTCATCCTCCCTCTCACCCTCCTCTTCGTCATCTCCTTCCTTCTCCTCTCCATCCTCATCCTCCTTCTGACCTTCCTCTCCTTCTCCTCTTCATCCTCTTTTTCCTCATCCTCTCCTTCCTCATCCTCTTTGATCTTCCTCTCCTCTTCTTCATCTACTTCCTCATGCTCATCTTCATCCTCATCCTCCCTCTACCTTCCTCTCCTTCTCCTCCTCTTCATCTCCTTCCCTCTCCTCTCCATCCTCCCTCTGACCTTCCTCTCCTTCTCCACTTCATCCTCTCCTTCCTCATCCTCTTTTTGATCTTCCTCTCCTTCTCCTCTTCATCTACTTCCTCATGCTCATCTTCTCATCCTCCTTCTACCTTCCTCTCCTTCTCCCCTTCTTCGTCTCCTTCCTCATCCTCTTTCTGACCCTCCTCTCTTTCTCCTCTTCATTATCTCCTTCTTCATCCTCTCTATCCTCATCCTCCCTCTCAACCGTCCTCTCCTCTTCAAGCATCTCCTTCCTCATCCTTCTTCTGACCTTCCTCTCCTTCTCCTCTTCATTATCTCCTTCCTCATCCTCTTTTTGATATTCCTCTCCTCCTCCTCTTCATCATCTCTTTCCTCATCCCTCGTCTTTTCTCTTGGTTTTTCCTCCCTCCCTCCCTCTCCTTCATCCCTCCAGCAGCTGGTCGTCTCTTTTTCTCCTTTCCCTTTTTATTTCATTCACCCTTCCCTCTTAGAGCCAGATTTACTAATGCTTCACACAATAGAAACCCCCTTTTGATGTTAAAAAACTACTGTCAGGATTTCCCAAAGATGCAGAGGAGTCGGCCGTTATTTTTTCAGCTTCGCTCTCAGACATTTAAGGGATTGAAACAGCATCATTTAACATTTCAGAAAACCTGTTTTAACCTGTTAGATGTAAAGAGGAATCACCACAGACAACAGAGAGGATAAGTGGTGGAGGACGGAGGATTTTCTCCTCATGTTAATTTATTCCTAATGCGCTAACAGAGCGTATGGATTAACCAAAGTATATTAATCTTAACTTTCTGAAGCAAAGCAAAGACCTGAACCTCCACGTAGAAGGAGTCACGTGATGCATCAACACTGGATAAGACTTTATATTTATATATATATATATATTATATATATATATATATATATATATATTATATATATATATATAATATATTTTTTTTTTTTTTTAAGTATTCATTCCTGCTGCAGAGCTACTGTGTAGCTTTTTCTAATGTGTAAAATCTGTGTTTATACACTATGATTTTAAATGTTCTACCTCTAAATTTCCCCAAAATATTTTTTCATGCTGTGACTGTAAAGAATTATTTTCTACCACAACTAACCATCTACTTTCTTAAGGAAAGCTGTAGACATGTGTCCCAATATTTTTGTCCATATAGTTTATAAACATCAATATTTCCCTATAGTTTAATGGGAGATTTTTCTTCCTCAGTGAGATGTGAAAAAAGTCAGTGGTTAGTTGTGGTAGAAAATTGTTATTTACAGTGAGAGCATGAAGAATATTTTAGAAATTTAGAGGTAGAAAATTAAAAATCATAGTCATGGATAAAAAAAAAAACCAAACAAAATCAATGTTGAGAGAGAGTAAAAACATCTTTGAGGCATTTAGGAAGCAAAGATAACAAAACCGAACTAACCAATGCAATGATATTTATCCCAATATAAAACTGTGTTTTGGCATTTGTCATTATTGTTTTGCATCCCAGACCCCTGTTAGAAAAGAAACACCTGAATTCAACGTGTCCACATACTTTTGTCTATATTGTGTATAATATTTATAAGATCATAGATAAGTGATGCTTGTTTTGTTAGTTGATGCCGTTCAGACTTCAGTTCAGAGTTGTAAAACGCTGCTGTGTGTTTCTCTATGCAGGAAAAACCCACAGAATTTGCACATGTAATAGCTTTGTTCTCCACCAGATACACTTTTTCTTTTTCCTAATCATCCAATTGACCACAAAATGCTGTCTACTGCATTTGCTGTGTGTTCTGTTTATTTTAACACCTGATATACAGTCCTGTTACTGTCCAACATTATGTTCAGTACAGTTCTAATGTCCACACACATGCATTTGTCTCTGTATTAAGATCTAATCTGGATATATGTAATGTATGTAGAGCAGGAAAAACAGAAGATTCAGTTTTTTTATATTAATTCATGGATCTTCTTCCCAGATGACAGTAAGCGTCCTCCTAAAGCTCCGACGTTCGGCGACTTCCTGTCCCAGGGCCGGACTCAGGGGCCCCGAGGCGACAGGAACCGAGGGCGGGGCCAGGACAGAAAGAGCTACAGGTAAATAAATGCAGATTAGGGTGATGAGGTTTTGGATATTTCCACTCAATGCTGACTGATCTGACGGCCAAACACCAAAAGAAATAAATACCACGTAATTATGAAACACTGAGGCCAGTTTTTTCAATACATCTCATGAACTGAAAATCTTAAAATATACTTAAATATCCACAAAAATAGAATTAGTGATCACTGTAGCTGTATTTAAAAAATAAACCACATAATTAAATTTTCTGTATCCAGGTGAGCATATTTTGCACATTTTGCATTTCATGTTATTAAAGTTCAAATTACTTTTTTCAAATTGTTTTAGGTCAGAATTCAAATGTTGTTCACTTTTACATAATTTTTAAAAATCTGACCCATCCACTGAAATCAGTACACTGGAAACAGTGTTAAATTCCTACACTAACACCCTTCTCCCAAGTGAGTAAAAATACACATCGACACATTTTAGCATTTAACATTTGACCTAGCATAAAAATAAAAATGCATATTACATTATTATCTTGGCCCTTTAGACCAGGTTTAGGGTTATTTAGACCAGGTTCAGGGCACTTAAGACTAGGTTTAGAGATTTTTAGACTAGGTTCAGGGCACTGAAGACCAGGTTCGAGACTCTTTAGATCAGGTTTGGGACCCTTTTACATCCCATTTCATCACTTGTTACAATTAGGTTTCCATTAATTCTATCATGGGTTGAATCACTGACATATGCCAGGCTTAAAAAAAAAAGGCAATCCAATTTTTATGTAGTATATGGGGTGGGTTTGAATCAAAAAATATAGTTTTTTATGTTACAAACATGGCATTTATAGTGTTGATAATATGGCATTTATTGAGTTTTTGGTATTTTTGTTTATGGCTCAAGCTGATGAAATACAAAAAATGTAAAAATAAATAACTATTAAAAAATTTTGACATTCCTACAGCACTGTGCAGATTACGCACTTTTGGTGATTAAAGGAATTCTATGGGCAGGATAAAGGAGGGTTAAACTTGTCATTTTCATACAGAAACTTTCAGACACATTTGTCTTGCCAAGCTTCTCTATTTAATAATAATTTGTTTTTTTGAGTAAAATATGGGAGCATGTGAATGTAACCTTCATATCTTTTTAACAGTATGCATGACAACCGATGGGAAGCAGAGAAGGAGGAAGAGGAGGAGAAGAAGGAAAAGGAGGACAAGACAAAGAAAGAGGAAAAGACCAAAACCAATGAGAAACAGGAAGAAAAACCCAAACCCCCGACAGTACAGAAGGTAGATGTGGATTAAAATGGATTCACTGCACAGTCATGAAAACACACAGTTTAATATAAATTTAATTCAAACATTTTCATTGAAATAAATCACATCTCATCACTTGTAGCAGTTCAGGTTCTATTTTCCATAATTTTATCTATTAATTCTCTATTTCCTGATGTAAAAAACTGTTGTTGGCGTAAAGTGATGAGTTTACATTCCTTCATTTAACTGTAATGAAATGCACTAAAATGGAACGCAATAAAGCAAATTCAGATTTATAGATAGATAGATGAATAGATATATAAGAGCAAACACACTATGCGTAATACATTATAATTATAAAAGAATCTGGATAATCAAACAATAAGGTGCAATAATGAATGATAATTTGCCAATTTAAATACGGTTTTATTTATTTTGTAATAAATTTTTGTCTTTCTGTATGGTTGTTTTGGGGATGTGATACCTTTTTGCACAACAATTTATGATGTATATTATTACAATCCATGGAAAATGGTTCATTAGCTTTGTTGTTTTTCTGAATATTTGAACAGGGTTTCTGCAGGTCATTAAAAGCATTAAAATTCATTAAATAGATTTTGTGAAAATTAAAGCTTTACATGGCTTTAAAAGCGTTCAATTTGATGTCCAGAGGCATTAAAAATTAAATACATACTGTGGCGCTTTAAAGACAATGATGCTCCTGAAACTGACCAAATGTTCTCATTTTCAGGTGGAGGAGAAGAACGTGGATGGAGGAGGACGAGGACGAATGGGAAGACGCCAGCGATGGAGAAGACGGTGGCGAGGATGAAGGCAGCAGCGGCGAGGGTGAAGAACGGGACGCCAGAGGAGACGAGAAGAAAGATACGGGGAAGGAGAAGGACGCCTCCCCGACGTCCCCCGCCCACCGCTCCGCAGGAAGCCCCAAAGAGCAGAGAACCCCCAGGCCCAAAGTCCACATCCCCTCCCCTACGGCAGCCCAGGACTCACCAGAGGGAGGGAAGCCCCTCAGCCCATTCTCACCACTGGATGGACACCAGCCGGTGTCAGACTGGGGTGAGGAGATGGAGATGCTGTCGCCCAGGAGTAGCATGGGAGGAGAGAGCCCCCTGAAGCCCCCCAGCTCTGACTCCAGCCCCTCACAGAAGAAGGAGGAGGAAGAGAAGGAAGAGAAGGTTCAGAGCCAGGATGTCAAGGCCCCCGCTGAGACCCAGAAGGACCAGGACTCAGGTAGGATCTGGATTCACCTCCATACGAGACCCTCAGGGAACTCTAGACCAGGTTTAGAGTTTATTTAGACCAGGGTCAGGGCCGTTTAGACAAGGTTCAGGGCGCTTTAGATGAGGTTCAGGGTTAATTAGACCAGGTTCAAGGCCCTTTAGACCAGGTTCAGGGTTATTTAGACCAGGGTCAGTCCCCTTTAGACCCGTTCAAGGCCCTTTAGACCAAGCTCAGGGCACTTTAGACCAGTTTAGGGTTATTTAGACCAGCTTCAGGGCACTTTAGACCAGGTTCTTGGTCCTTTAAACCAGGTTCCTGGCACTTTAGACCAGGTTCAGGGTTCTTTAGACCAGGTTCAGAGCCCTGTAGACCAGGTTTAGGGTTATTTAGACCAGGTTAGTTTTATTTAAACCAGTTTAGGTCAAATTCTTAAAGTGGTCAAGGTTAGCAAACAATTAAAAACATGTCGTTTAAATAAAGATAAGTGACATGTTGGATCCTCTGGTTCTGGTGTTGAGTCTGAGTGTTAGAGTTAGCATTAGTGTTAGTCTAGTGTTGGTGTTAATCTGAGTGTTGGTGTTAGTGTTAATCTGAATGTTAGTGTTAGTCAAGTGTTGGTACTAATCTGAGTGTGGGTGTTAGTGTGAGTGCTAGTGTTAATCTGAGTGTTGGTGTTTGAGTGCTAGGGTTAGTGTTAGTTTGAGAGTTAGTGTTAATCTGAATGTTAGTGTTAGTTTGAGAGTTAGTCTTAGTGTTAGTGTGAATGTTAGTGTTAGTCTGAGTGCTAGTGTTAGTCTGAGTGGTAGTGTAAGTGTTAGTGTGAATGTTAGTGTTAGTGTGCAGGCCGTGGACATGTGTGAGTTGTCCGTCCTGATGCGTTCTAATGCGTTCCACAGGCCGTCTCTGTCAGAGCTGGACCTGTTTTATTTGATGTGGACGTCAGTGTTTCATCTCTTCCATGGCGGCGTCTCAGTAGAAAGTTTGACGACGTCGGTGTGTCAGTTGCGTCTGAAGTCTGTCCTGGATGTGTTTTAACCTCAGGGTAGAACGTCCGAACTGAAGTGCTGCTGTCCGGCTTCTGTCTGTTTGAATTTCCGTCCGCTCCGCGCTCCTTACATCTCCTGTTTTGGCCTCCATCTCCTCCTCCCTGTGGGTCCATGTTGGTGTCTCCTCTCCTGTAGATGCTTCCTCTCCTCCTGCCAAGTCCATGTTGTCAGACTCGGTCCCAGCAGACACTGAGCCGCCGTCTGACCCCGGCGTCTCTGAGACTTCCTCTTCTTTTTCTGCTGCGGTCGCTGAAGGCGGCGAGGTGACGACGGACGGCGACTCACCTGCTGCTGCTCCACAAGGTAAAAGCCCTGCAGAGAAGCCACCATGGGCCAAAAGGAGGAACATGTGGCTATGGATCAGTGTTTTTATTTTAGTTGATGGATTTATCCTTTTTATTTATTGTATGAAATTATTCTTATGTTGTTTTGTTGCACCCATTTTATGTACAGCACTTTGTGGATTTTTATCTGTGGAAAACGCTTTATAAATAAACTTTACTCCCTTTTTATTTCACTGGGAAGCCCCTGTGTTCGCGCCATTTCATTAGCAGTTACCTCAAACATATTCTCCGATGAAACTACTGGTTGGATTAATTTCAGTTTTTATATGCATCTTCCTTGCGATAATGTTTACAAAGTTTGTTCATAGTAAGGAGAAATTCTGATTTTTGAAATTTCTTATTCATTTTTTTAAATGTTAAAAGATTGCCCTTACTTATAATGATCCATATTTTGATGGTTTATAACATGTAAATGGGTACAGATATCAATATAGTTACTATTGAGCACTGATAGGAAGTCATATATGGACTTTCATTGGGGTCCATGACCTTTGACCTTGAGTGACCTAAAGGGTCAAACTCAAGGTCACCAGTGTCTAGATTTAACAGTATTTTTCTCTGAAAGTACTGGTCAGATTTGGCCATGATAAAAATGTGTAGATCTGTGATCTGATCTGTGCTTTTCTAGTTTTTTCATGTTTTTTACGTGTTTTTCAAATAACTGAAAAACCCCAAATAATCATCTTTTACTGAGAACCAGAAAACACCCTTAAACTTCAAAGAAATAATGATTTTACATTTTTTGTGATGATTATTGATTCGAACATTTGTATGGTGACATTTTTGTCCACGGGGACCAGCTCTACCTCATCTGTGTCCCAGATGTGGTCCAGTCCTGTTCATACACTCGACTAATATACACTGTAAACTAAGTATATTCATGCTCATTCTGTATAATAATAAGTCACTCATTCATAAACATGTCCTCCAGTGTGTTTGTGAATCTATATGATCCATCCAGTTGTTGTGTGTTAACTGTTAACATGCCTCTGTCTCAGACAAACCGGACCCTCCTCCTGGTCCATCTGATCCTGAACCAGACCAGAGCTCCACGGACTCAACAGGAGGGACAACTGACCACTCGGACACTGTCCCCACAGCAGCGACGGAGGACGCCTCGGAGCAGCCACCTACAGTAAAGGGACCAAATGAGATGGACACCGACTGTATGAAAAGATTAGTCCTATGTAGACTTAACCATAAAGACCCAACCCCCCCCCCCCCCCCCCCAGCGACCAAAACCATCTACTGACCTATAATTTTTAATACTTGTTGACCCACTAATCCTATCAATACATGTAAATAATTCGTGTAAAATACAGTTTGTCGTCTTTTCATGGTCATTAGATATGACCCATTTGGATGTTCAGAGGCTCCATAGTTACCATGGAAACACCATCATCTTCTACAACATTGATTCACCAGTAAAACCCATGGAGTTGGATCAATGACAGTGGATGGAGATGCTTGTTTAATGTTACCTTTATATCTTGCTTACTTACAGTAAAAATGCAAAATAATAAGATAAATTGTCATACAACATTTAGAAAAGTTTAAATGTAGAGAACAATACATTTGGAAGTTGACAAAAAAAAAAGAAGTTTAACGTCTTATGATTAAAAAAGACACTTGAATACAAATAATGACATTTCAAGGTTAATTTGGTTCCAAACTGGTACCGGTACAGATGAAACTGCAGCCTTAAATCCTCCTGTGTACGTCTAATCTCTGATGCATGAATCTGACTTTTATTTTTTCCTCACTCTTTTTTGCTTTATGACATAACTTCAGCTTATTAACCCTTAGGGGTCCACGATCATGGCCCCGTGACTGAATCGCATGACATTTTTAACACGTCGTAGTGTCTGAAGTCAGTCACGTAGACCACTGGGGACAATTGCATTCGAAAGTGCGGACTTTACACACTCTCCCACTTTATATTTGATGTTGATAGAGCAAATACAACTGGAGATATGATGATTTGAAGCCGGAGTAAACAGGCGATATAGCATTATTATAGCGATATAAAGCAAGTGTTATATTTCTTACCATAGCTTTGTCATTTGGGGGGGACTGGAGAAAACACTTATCTAAAGAATAGCTTTTATGTCAAATATTTGAGTGTAGTTACCTCCGCCAAGGAGGTTATGTTTTTGCTGGAGTTGGTTTTGTCTGTTTGTCTGTCTGTGTGCAAGATAACTCAAAGTTATGGATAGCTATGGATGAGAATTTCAGGAAATGTTGATACTGGCACAAGGAACAAATTATTAAATTTTGGTGGTGACTGGGGGGGGGGGTTCTGATCTGCCTTGGCAGAGGTCTGCGCTCTCCGAGTGCTTTTCTAGTTTTTATTTATTACTATTTTCATTTTATATACTTAATATTTGGAAACCCATATTCACTTTTGAAGTCTTTTAAAAGGTTCGTTAAGCATCTTTGTGGTATTTATGCAATAAATTATATAAATTTTCAAATCAGATTTTATATTTTGTGTTTTTTGTCCTTTGTGTTGATATAGTAGGTTAAAGTGAAAAAATAATTGGCAGATGAGACAGATGACGTTGTGCTAAAAAAAAAAAAAAAAAAAGATTTCAACATGGGTGTAGTAAACATTCTTTATATAGTAGATAAAGGTAAAATCAAAAGTACTCAAAAACGGCACAGTAGGCTCAGACCCCTCGGGGTTAAACGCCCAGTGTGAACAGTTTGAGGTGATTCCTGAAAGTAAAACCTGTTTCTGTCACCTCATGTCACCTGTCCCCTACGTGAACTGAATCTTACTGGGTGTGAAATCAATGCATCAGTCGTTTCCTGTGAGCGGCTGTATTTCCATTTTTTGTCATAAGTGCCAGCCTCAGTCCGTGTGCCTCCGCTCGGCCTCTGATGGACGTTTTATTGGCCACAGACGTCACATCCAACTGTTTCTCAGCGTGGCTTCACAGATCATTTTAATGGCTCAGAGTGTGTTTGTGCGCTGGCTTCTCTCTGAGTGTGGATCTGAAGTACTTAATGGACTGTTTGGTGAAGTTGTTTTTCATTCCCTGCCAGCCCATAAAGTCTTTGTTATTTAGATTGATGCAGCAGACGATTCAGCCAGAAACCAGAGCTTTAACCCTTTTAGATCGACTGTGTCTCCAGCGCCACATTTCTGCATTCACCCTCAAATTACCATAACTCCTGAACCGTTTGCACTGTTTTTTTTTTTCTTACAGATTTTATTACTTTTAGCAGCATTTTTTTTTACTTTTTATTGTAACTTTTGTAAAACATTTTTACGGCACAGAGCACAAAACAACAACGGGAGGGATGCTGTTCCATATGCACGCATCTGCTTTTCCGCATCAGATCTGGCAACAACAATTAGTGTCCGTGAATATGGTCCATTTCTTCCATCTTCAATTAAAAGTTTTCACCTTTTTCCTCAGATAAAACATTAGTTTTTCCATGGTATATATTTCCTCTATAATGTTCAGCCATTCCTGTGGTTATAGAAGGTCACTTTTTAGCCAGTTCCTTGTGACAACCTTTCTGCAGGCAAGAATTAATATTTTAAATAAGTCACCGTCTTCTCTTTTAATTACGTCATCAGGTATTAATTAGACCCAGGTAGATAGTCTGGGGTCCAGTGGAATTGCATTTTAGGTTTTAGTGGTGGATTCTTGTGAATAATTGTATATAATATGGATAGTGCTGATGGATGGATGGATGAATGGATGGATGGGTACTACTGATGTGTTTTATTGAGTTTTGCTGAGGGTTTTTTTTTTCACCTTTTTTTAACTGTTTTCATCTGCATTTTTTCAGTTTGTGTAGTTCATTGACAGTTTGACTAGAAAGTGCTTAAGAGACTATCACTTAGAATAGAATAGAATAGAATAGAATAGCCTTTATTGTCAGTGTTCTCAATTAAATTGGGTGCACTACTCCAGTCAGTACAAACTATATGAATTAAAAAATAAATAATAAATAAAAATACGTAAGAAAATAAGAGTAGACCAAATATAAAATTACCCAAAAACGAAGCTAAAAATACCTAGCAATAACAAAAAATATAAACCTGTAACATGGACACAGAATGATCTAGACCAGGAGTGTCAGTGTTAGTTCAGGGGCCACATACAGTCCAGTATAATCTCATGTGGCCCAGACCAATAAAATAATAACAGTAAAAAAAAAAAAAGTAAAATTACATCATGAAAATGTGTGCATCTACATATTATCCTTAAAAAAACTGTGAATAACAATAACAACCTGAAAGTTCTTGAGAAAAGTAGGTGCAATTTTATCAATATTATGCTTTTACACTAGAGGAGAAATTTGGAGTTATTATTAGCAGCTTATTATGGTAACATTTTACTAATCCAACCTGCTTGAGACAAAAGAACGGCTTTATTTTCCCCCCTGAAGTAAAATGGCTGATAGTTAATATCTTCAGTGTAATTTGTGCATTTCACAAATTCATCCCATGGCCTGGATTGGACCATTTGGCGGTCAGGTTGCGGCCCCCAGGCCGCATATTAGACACCCCTGATCTAGACAAACAAAACAGTTTGAGCCAGTGTTGAATAGTTGAAAGTTTATTTCTATAATCTCATAAACTTTCATTATGCACATTTACAGTTGTTTTTCATAATGAATATGATAAAAACTCAAGTATGTTATTGTATTTTTTGCCATAATACATAGTTTTAAGTATTTCTTACATTTAATGATGATGATTAATGGACAGATGCTGAAAGTTAGTTTCTTTGAATTGGCAAAATTAAAAAAGACATTTCCTGACACTTTTTTTTTGCAAAAATAAGGAAATCTAAGCTGCCTGTCATAATGGTAGTTTTATAGAGTTAAAACCACCACATCCAGTGGAGCCCCGGTAGTGGACGTTTTCAGTTTGGGTGTGATACGACTAATGGGAACAGAAAACACTCACCGTGGACCGGATTAATGGCGTCTCAGCCGGCTGTGTTCCATCTGCTCATGATGTATTTGTTTGTCTGTTTTCTGTTTGTGTTGGTTTAAGAGTGAGCTAAGTGAATAAACCACAGATTAGAGGACATCCAGTCATTAGACGTTTTAACGACCACTTACAGCCTGTGGCTTTTGATAATGGACAAGTTTTATGAAGCTGAAGGGCGACGTGATGGCAAAATAGTTGACATTAGAATTTGGTGTCAACAGAAGACTTACAGATGTTAGTGTTGTTTTCTCCTCCTAAATCCACCTTCTGTTTAGTCCAGTTTTACCATTAGAATAACAATAACCATCAGAAACAGAATAACCTTTATTGTACAATATTGAACAACAGAATAAAAAAAAAAAACAATATGTGAGAAAATAAGAACAGAGCAAATATAAAATTAAACAGCTGAAAAAATAAAATAAGAAAACAGAATATAAAATTTACAAAAAGTAGATTAAAGGTGGGGTCTGAGATGTTTTTCTGGTGCATTTTTTTTATTATATTCTTTAAAATCCCCTTCACACCCCGATGACAACTAATTAATTAAATGCTCTAACACAAAAATTTAAAAAATCAGTCACCTGTGGAACAGGCAGGAGTGAAAAATCATTTTGAGTGCCTGGTCGAAATGATTGAACGGTGATATGTCTATCAAACTCAACTGCCATTCACCCCCACCCCCCACCCCTGCGCGTGCCCCTCCTCGCCTTCCCAGAGGCGGAGCCTTGTACAGGAAGTGTAGCCAGAGCTTAGCTATATTAGTTCTATTAGGATGGAAAGTTCACCTGCATGCTGTTTAGTCACTAACATAAACCACTAGGAAATGTAACATTAGTCTCATAGGTCTGAACTGAGGCTGTTCTGGAAGAGCAGGGGGGTTAGAGGAGACTGAATGAGGTATGCATGGATACACGAGCCGGAGCCTCAGCCAGGGCTGTAGTCGGGGCAGGAGCCCAAGGCCTACGGGAGCGAAGCAGCCTCAGCTGGTGTCGGAGACGGTTCGGCCGGACCGGACTGTAGACGGCGTCTGAGCCTGACCCGGGTACGGAGCAGAGCAGAGCCGGCGAACTGTTGCTGTGCAGCGCTCGTGAACCCTCGGAAACAAGCATTGCGTGTGCCACCACTCTGGAGGCGTGGCTTCGGAGGGACGTCTGAAGAAAGGGGTTTGGACTTTTGAACTGAGTATTTTCAAAATGTAGCTGCTCGAACTGTTTTTCCAGGACCTCAGACCCCACCTTTAAGATTAGAACTAAAGTAGTTGGACATAGACTGCACTGGTCTAAAGTAAAACTGGCCAAACTAAAGTTGACTGCTGACTCTAAATGTGACAGATGGAACCAGGAAATCTTTCACACATGTTTTACCTTTGCAACAAATTGAGCAATTTCTGGCAACCAATAGTTAGTATCTCTTTAGAGATCTTTGAAACCCCAACAGAGTGTCATGTACTCACTGCAATATTTGGAGTGATTCCACAGAATACACACCTCAACAAGAATTTTAAGAACATCATTGCCTTCACAACTTTAATAGCTCGTCAGCTCATTCTACTTAAATGGAAAGATAGAAATCCACCGACATTCAACCTTTGGATTAAAGACCTTATGAACTATCTGACGTTAGAGAAAATAAGATAAACCATAAGAGGTAATGCAGCCAAATTCTATGCAATGTGGCAGCCTTTCATATCATATATTAAAAAGATGGACAAACAATTTCTCATTGTAACTAAAGATGTTTTTTTTTTTTTTTTTTTTTTTTTTTAATTAATTAAGCTTATTTTATGTATTCCTTTTGGATGTGTACGTTTATATATTTTTGTTGGAGTATGAGGTGCATCAGGGTTGGTAACTATAACTAAATATTTTATGTACATTTAATTGTATAGTTATGATTGTTACAATATAAAAAAATCAATAAAAAAACTGGGGAAAAAGAATAGAACTAAAGTAGAATAAAATAAAATACATATGAAATATGAATAGACACAATATTAATGATATTAAACAGTATGTATATGTATGAACAAATCTATAAAAATATCACACTTATGTTTGAAATGAGTCTAAAAATAGTGCAGTTAACAATTAAACATCAAATAATAGTAATGATGTAATTTTTGCTGTTATGGTTTCAGAGGCTTCTGGTTCGGTGTGTACATATGTGGATAGTATAAAATGTTTTTTTTTTGTGATTAGTTTAATTTTCATCATCGTACTCTATAACATCAACAGTTCACTCCAGGTTCACCCCACAATGAATTTACATCTTTAGCAACATGGTTAAGTCAGACTCTGTTCACCACAGTATTTTCAGTTCATTTTAAGACTGTTATGGTATAAAACATATCATGGTGATGCTGGATTGTCTATTTTCGTCTTGTTTTGTTGTATTTGAGATGTTTTTGTAGCTTTGTTTCCATGTTGTACCGCCTTCATTCAGTTTATTTTGCTCTCTTCTTTTACTGCTCTGCTCTCAGTGTGGCGCAGTTCTGTCTGAGAGACTAAACTATTCAAGATTCAAGACCTTTCTTTGTTCCTGGGGGGCAATTGTTTCTGCCACAGTAACTATTAAAACAACACCACACAGCAATGACAACACCAACTGAGACACAAGACAATCACATAAAAATTGGTGGTGCAATAAAACTATGAGCGAAACAAAACCATGAAACTGTAGTCACCTGTAATTGACACAGACAGGCAGATGCTTTTGCTCTAGATTTGGTTTATTTCCATCGAAAACTGCCTCAAATCAGGAAAAATACACAGACCATGAAACTGTTTTTACTGGGTTTCCAATGAGTAGAAGATTTATAACATCTGGTAGGATTCATAAAGTTATCCATACCAAATCAATGTCCATAAAGTGAAAAGACGCAAGAAAAAGGGTGTAAAAGACATAACGAGACAAAAGCTCCATCGATGTAATGACATGATACCTGACCTAGAACCTCCAACAGATTGATGCATCGTTAACTGACACTTTTTGACCCTTTGAAAATAAAATATAAAGATTAAAACCGCTAAAATAAAACTAGATTCAAGTAAAAAAAAAAAAAAAAAAAAAAAAAAGACCTAATCTGTGAAATCTATGAAATTAAAACTCAAAGTAACATTAATGATGGGATTGTCCAAAATTATCAGAATATTGGAAAAATATTCAAAGAGAAATAAAAGCATGTTTGTCCATAGACCTACCAATGAAACCATCACATTTTATACTGGGCATAATACCTGAGGATCTTCAGGGAAAACAGTCAAACAAAACTGCTTAGAATACTTTTATTGATTGCAAACAAAGTAATAACAACCTCTTGGTTAAAGCCACAACCCCCCACAATAGTCCAATGGAGGGATAGAATTCAGGATGTGTACAACATGGAATATACCACTGCAGTGTTACAAATGAAAAGAGAAATATTTATGAACAACTGGACCCACATTAAGTCACATTTTAATTGATGTAAGTGTTGTTGCTTTTCACTGTTGTTGCTGTTGTGGATTGCTATTTTGTTCTATCTCAGATTCTGAAAGAATGTCAAGGTTCTACCATGTTGTATTTTAATGGCTGATGTTGACCTCTCCTGAATATTCTGGTCCCTGTAGCCTTGGACTTGATACAACCATGGACTACTACCCCCCATTAAGACTGAGATGTATATGTATATATATATGTATGTATGTGTATGTATATATATATATATGTGTGTGTGTGTGTGTGTGTGTATGTATATATATATATATACATATATCTCTGGTATATAATGATTTGTTACAATGCACTGTATGGCTACACACATGAAATCTAAATAAAAAGAAGTTCAAAAAAAAAGTAACATTAATGAGAAGTCGATACAGGATGAGATGTGAATTCTATGAGGCTCAGGTTTGTTCTTTTGTCCTTTTTTTTTTTAATGTAAAAAACAAAAACGCTAATTGCATTTACTTTAGCCGTGATGACTCATTTGTGATAAAAACCAGGCGTCAGATGAGCTCGTGTGATGATGCCGTGCTGTGCGTCTGTGTAACTGTGTGACAGTGGGTAATTGTAATTGTGTGATGGTTTGTGTGTCGGCGTCAGGGCGGAGATCAGGAAACCAGGGAAATTAGAGGCACAATTAAGTTTAGAAAAGGCTTTTGAGAGGAAATGAGCTGCGGCCTGCCGGACAGCTGATTGGACAGATAGAGGCGAGGCTGTTTGAAGTGCTTCGGTCTGATTCAATTAAGTCCTGTGATGATTCTGAGGCGCCGCTCTGGGACGAATCCGAGCGCTGATGAAAGGCGGCGAGCGCTGGGAACACAACTGGAAGTGGTGACTGCAAATGTACGCGATGTGAGGATAGTAAGGACTGTCAAAGATCGATCAAAGAAAAATAGTCACTGACGCTCGACTTCAATCAGAAATACACTGTTGGCATTGCAGATTCATTCCCCCCCCGGTTTGTTTCTTTGTTCGTTTAATTAACACTTTAGCAGCAAAACTATTGGTTGAATTCATACTAAATTGGGTTTATAGATTGCCAGTGACCCAGAATAGATGACATTACAATTTGGGGAAAAAAATAGGTCCAAGTTCAAATTTTTTATGAATTTTCAAAATCTTTTTTCCCCATTTACTTGTAATGGATGAAATTTGCACAAGAGCTGCAACCGATTAATCGATGAGGTGCTTGAAGCGAATGCAAAAATTCACGATTTGATTAATCAACTCGAATTGATTGAAGGGAAATATTCTATTGCAGTTTTCCTGAATTGAAGCTTCTTTGTGCGTCACAATAAGCGTCCGTGTGAAACACAGCAGTGGAACCAACGTTTAACAGCAGGGAAATGAAGGAAACAAAGCTTTGATTCAGGAGAATTTTGGTTGAATGATTTTTTTTTAATCACTTTGAGTCGATTAATCGTTTCAGCTCTAATTTGCACACGCATAGACATGATGACATCAGCTGGATCGATGCCAAAATAAGCTACAACACGTGTGAGGAGCGGGGTTTGTTGTGCCTGGCACCACCTGTTCGTTATAGTTTATTGTAGTTTGACTCTGTATGTTGACAGTTGAGTGTTAAGTGTTGGCGTTAATGTGAGTCTGGTGTTTTACCAAGGGTCTGGGTCAGGACTGCAGCTCAGAAGTGAAGCCGGTGCAGAAAGGTTAAAGCTTAAGTCCCTGTATTGTCTCCGAAGGGCAGTTCCAGACTGATCTCATGAAATCCCGTTGAATGTCATGCCAGTTCTTATGGCATTTGGCGTGCTATACATACGCATTTTCATCCTTTCGCGTTATTCAGTGCTATTTGATCGCGTGTCAATGTACGCCAAGTTCTCTGATTTACATATCCGTAACCCTAACCCTGACCCCTACTCGCTAATTGCATGGTATTTGACACGGCGTAAACATACACGCAGAAAGCTTATAATGCGTACAGTTAAAAGTGCCTTGTTATATGTACGCAATTCATGATATCACGTTGGCAATTCAGTCTGCTTTTCATCAATCGTAATACACATAACACCTAGCATTAGCAACTAGCATTAGCGTGTGCATACATTAGGAGCATTGAGCTGCCATCGAAGGCACTTACAGACCAACTCCAGATCTGCATCACCTGCACCGACGGGAGAATTATCATGCGTGTACCTGCTTTTTTTTTTTTTGTTTAATGGCGGAGGAAATCAGAACACCCAAAAAAACTGTAGTATAGGGACAAAAGTATGTGGACACGTTGAATTCAGGTGTTTCTTTTCTAACAGGGGTCTGGGATACAAAACAGTTATGACAAATGTCAGAATATAGTTTTATATTGGGATAAATATCATTACATTGGTTAGTTTGGTTTAAATTGTTATCTTTGCTTCCAAAATCCCTCAGAGATGGTTTTTATTTAATTTCTCTCAACATTGGATTTCTTGTTTTGTTTTTTATCCATGACGATGATTTAAAAATGTTCTGCCTCTAAATTTGTCAAATATTTTTCATGCTCTGACTGTAAATAACAATTTTCTACCACAACTAACCATCTACTTTCTTCACATCTCACTTGAACTTGAAGGAAATATTGATGTTTTTGTCTCAAATCCCCATGAACAGGACATCTTAAAGCTGTAGACATGTGTCCCAATACTTTTGTCCGTATAGTTTATGAACATCAATATTTCTTTAAAGTTTAATGGGAAATTTTTTTCTTCCTAAGTGAGATGTGTGTATTGTGGTTGTAAATTACATTACAGTACTTATATTTTAGTTCTGACATGACACACAGTTTCCTTTTTCTTGTCTGTTTCTGTAAATCCATATTTAGTGGTGGAAAAAATTATTAGACCACCCTTGTTTTGTTCAATTTCTCGTTCATTTTAATGCCTGGTACAACTAAAGGTACATTTGTTTGGACAAATATAACGATAACAACAAAAATAGCTCATAGTAGTTTAATTTCAGAGCTGATATCTATCCATTTTCCATGTTTTCTTGATAATAACAAAATCACTTCAGTTCTTACATCAGTATCTATGGCATTGTACTGAGAAAAACAGTGCTTTTAGGCATTCCATGTTTTCTTTTCTGTCTGTTTTAGTCACATGACACACACAGGAGTTAGTACTTGATTGCATAACTATTATTTCTGGTTACTTTTGATGGTCTAATAATTTTTTTTACATTATTAAACCTATAAACATTTATTTTTTTCTCCATAATTCTGCTTATTCACATTGACATTCGCTTGGATGTTTTGTAGCTAATTTGTCTGGTTTTACCCTGATGTTACAGATATGAAAGTGTCAGAATGTGTGTTTCTGGTGAACACTTTTGCAGCTGCATGCTCGATATTGATGATCACTTCCCTGCATGTGATTCTCAGTCCCATTTAAGCGTCGCAGAGGAGCTGAATGGGCAGTAATGGCACCAACGTTGCCGCAGTCACACAAAGCCTCTTCCCCCGAGGCTGAAAATGTGCACACTTACGTTACCGCCATGCACTTGGAATAAAAGCAACAAGCACATGACAGAAACCACATAGAGACGTACGCTTGGCATCCCGTGTAACCCCTCCCCCCTCTGCTTTTCCTGTTTTGTGTTTTCTCAACAGAATAAGTCGAGCGGGAACTAACGGACTCGCCTCTGAGAGGAAGAGGAGGCTGGAGGGAGGTGGACGAAGAGCATGTCAGTCATCACACATGCATGAAACAAAGCAGCGTCGATGGGAGGAGGAGGGGCTACAGGGGGGTGAAGGAGGTGGAGGTGGAGGTCTGCGTCGAGGTTTTCTAGTGAATTAAGACACAATGAGGAATGTGACCCTCCTGTAACATCAGTCACCAGCCCAGATTGTCCTCGGACCATTCATCGTAAAGATTGAACTCCGCTGAGCCTGGAAACGCGTAAAGGGAAACAGTTTAGAGATTCTCCGAGAATTGACCTGATTGGTTTTCAGGTCTGGGTCGATGCGTATGAACAGTCGCACTCGGGTGTAGAAGAAAAAACTGCAAGCTTCTTAAAACAATGCTCGTTTTCAATGTGATCCGACCCAAAAAAAAAAAAAAAAAAACACGCAAAAAACTACAAAAGAACAACACATAAAGGAAAACTGTTTAGAGATTCTCCGATAATTGACCTGATTGGTTTTCAGGTCTGGGTCGATGTGTATGAACAGTCGCACTCAAGTGTAGAAGAAAAACTGAAAACGTCTTAAAACAGCACTCGTTTTCAACGTGATCCAACCAAAAAAATACAAAATAGGAACGCATAAAGGGAAGCGGTTTAGAGATCCTCCGATAATTGACCTGATTGGTTTTCAGGTCTGGGTCGATGCGTATGAACAGTCGCACTCGGGTGTAGAAGAAAAAACTGCAAGCTTCTTAAAACAATGCTCGTTTTCAATGTGATCCGACCAAAAAATAAAAAAACACAAAAAACTACAAAAGAACAACACATAAAGGAAAACTGTTTAGAGATTCTCCGATAACACTGGGTTACAAAAAAATGTTTTTTGCAAGTTGTCTAGGTTTTTTCAACTGAATTAGGACCATTTTGCACCACTAAATCCAAAAATGACATCTGTTTTTCTCTGTCAGGTCAGGTTTTTTTGCTAATTTGATTTTGAAAAATTTGATCTTCTCACAAAATTGATTACATTTTTGTGACTTTATCAGTTGATTTTTTTATATAGTTCTCACCCAAAATAGGTTTTAAGAGAAAAAAAATCTTTTTCTAACAGGATTCCTGTTAGGTACAATGGTGTATTCACCGCAGATGTAGCAGAATACGTCAGGCTTATTTTTGCAAGATCTTCTAGTCGAAGCCATTTCATTCACCTTTAATATTAAAAAAAAAATCATAAATTGGCAAAAGTAAAATCTTCAGAACTCGTTTATTGCAAGAAATATGAAAGAATTTAGTATCATATGATGTGAAAATGCCCATAAATGTAAGCAAACATGTTAAAAAGCCAATATGTAACATAGTTCAGAAAGTTGACCTGATTGAGCAAAATGAATGTGATTTTTGGATTCAGCACACCAAAATTATCCTAAATCAGCTCAAAAAACTTAAACAATAAATTTGTTGTTGACCAGTGTAATTGACCTGATTGGTTTTATGGTCTGGGTCGATCGGTTTGGGCACATTTGAACAGTCACACTCGGGTGTAGAAGAAAAAACTGAAAGCGTCTTAAAACAACGCTTGTTTTCAAACTGATCCGAACAAAAAAACAACAAAAAAACAACAAAATAAGAACGCATAAAGGAAAACGGTTTAGAGATTCTCCGATAATTGAACCGATTGGTTTTATGGTCTGGGTCAGTCGGTTCAGGTGCATATGAACAGTCGCACTCGGGTGTAGAACAAAAAACTGTAAGCGTCTTAAAACAATTTTCAATGCGATAAGACCAAAAAAATCTACAAAATAAGATGTTTTTTCAGACTTCTAGGTCTAAAAATGCCCTTTCCATCGCCCCCTAGTGGCTGAATGCAGTATCTCACAGATCAGATTTGATAAATAAACACTTAAATCTGTAAGAAATACTGACAGTGACACGTACCAGTACATAAGCAGCTGGTCTGTGGGTTCTCCTCTAATTAATTTGATTGATTTTGACTTTGCTGTCATCTGTTTACAGTCACAGTTGAATGAGGAGCAAAAATTATGGCCGTTCTGTTTGGTTTTATGGTCAGTATTGATCTGATCTCTGCAGGTCTGAGTCTCCTGAAGAAGTGGTTTTAGCTTCATGTAATGTACGAAAAGGTCCTAAACCGTGTAAACGCGTCGTCCTCGAGTCTTTAATTTGAGGATTTGTTGGGAGGTTTGAGGGAAATCACCTGGAAAATCACCTCTTATACATCTGCAGCTGCTGGTTGTTTGGTTAAATCCTCTGGTCAGGTCACACAGAGGTCAGTTTGTTGCCGATTCTTCCAAACAGTCTCAGATTTTTTTTTGTTCTGAACCCGAGTGCGACTAATTCAAGGTCCGTCCACACCAAGAAATGTACCTGTACCCTCGTAAAATTCCTGTTTTGGAGTCGACGCACGTCCACAGACAACGATATGACTGGTTCTTGTAGAGATTTGGTGAATGATCCAAACAGCGGCAGTCGATCAGATCATACATGTGGATTCACGGCGTCCACGTCCAACACGTCCTGTTAACGCTGCATGACTTAACATATTTTAACTTAAGTTCTAATAATAAGAAGACAGACCAGTCCTGTTGTGGGTTATGGTAACATCGTATGGACTGTTTTAGAAATAAACGACAGCATTTTATGAAATTTGGAAACAAGAAAATGGATTAATAACAGATTTTTTTTATCCCTTTACATTGTAATTTTTAATTGATGTAGCAATTCATTATTTTTCCACTAACTTTAACTTTATCTTATTTTCCAGTTGTGAGGTGATGAGGATTCTGTTCTCACTCCTTCGTCGTCATATTTTGCTAATTTGTTCATGAGCTGATGGCGTCTGTTTTCAACGCTTCAGTACCAGAGGGGACATCGTTAAGTAGCAAAAGTTAATACGGACTCCATCTGCATGGCTGGTTACCATAGTAACACAATGTAAACAAATCAGAGCGTCATCTTAGCAAATGCTAGACTTTTAAGAGAGAAGTCACAATATTATGAAAGAAAAAGTCCTAATGTACTAGAATAAAATCAGTTTCACTCAGATGAAACTATAAGTCTTTTATTAGTTTTAGTCTCAAAATAGTTCGACTTGAACCTCATATATTTTTACTTTTGAAATTTTATGACATAGGAACACAATATAAACAAATCAGGACATTATCTTTGCAAACGCTAGAGGAAACTGTATGATTTTCACAGTAAACATTATTTTGCAGCTTTTATTTCAGGTGAGAATATTTTTTAAGTGAAAATTTGCGCTTTTGGAGATTAGCCATTAGCTTTGAGTGTCAAACATCACAACATGAGGATTTTACCTGGTTAGCATCACTTCAGTTCATTTAGACCCACGGTGACGTTAGGAACATGTGTGGTGGTCCTCGCTCACATGTATTAAAAGCACCAAAAATGCAGTCGAGTCGATAGAATCTGTAGAAAATCAACATGAGCTGCCGGCGCCTACACAGATGCTCCGTGCTTTGGTTCTTGGTGTGGACGTCACTTCGACCTTTAACCTTTGTGACAGAGCAGATGCTGTTTTCCTCTCCACGCACTGACGTTAAAAATCCGTTAAAAACTTATGTCAAATCCTGCTGCTTTAACCCATAAAGACCCAACCCTACTTTTGTGGTAGTTCCGAAATATTTTTTTCTCCATATTTAACGTTTCTTAAGGGATTTATCACCATGTCTTATCATATTATCCTCTGCATTTTGCGTTTTTTAAGTGTAAATCATGAATTTTCCAACATTTAATTCACTGATCATTCAGATGTTCATAAAAGGTCAGATTAAAGTTGAGGGTTATTATAGCAAAAACTATGGAGGAAAGTCACTTTTTCATCAGTTTTTTCAGTTTTTTTTTTTTTTTACAGAAGAGGATTAGGGCCACTGGGGGGGATTAAAGTCCCATAATTTTTTTTTTTTTATTATGAGAAAAAAGTCACAATTCTGAGATTAAAAATCACAATTCAGACTTTTTTCTTAGAATTCAGACTTTTTTTTTTTTTTTTAAGAATTCTGACGTTTTTCTCAGAATTCTGACTTCAATCTCATAATTTAAAAATATATATCGGACCTAATTTTTGTTTTTATTTTTTTCCCAGTGCCCCTAATCCTCATGAAACGAGTGTCTCCATCCACTGTCATTGTTCAAACTCCATCTGTTTATTTTAATCCAAATTTGCACATTGTAAAAAATAAGTAAAAGTACCATCCAAAGTTTCCCGCTCTATTAATATTCATTTTAATTGGACTGAACTCCAGATTCTTCTGTGCATCGTCTACATTTTGCAGTAATGTATTGCAAAATGCAGAGTTTTAGATCAAATAAGTCAGGTCCCAAATGAATTTTTCTCTGTATTTAACCTTTATTAAGTGACTTATCATCATTTATTATAATATTATCCTCTGTATTTTGCATTTTTCAGGGTAAATCACACATTTTCCTGTATTTAAGTCACTGATCATGTAGATGTTCATTAAAGCTCAGATTAAAGTTGAGGATTATTCGATCAGAAACGGAGAAAACTGAAGAAAAAGTGACTTTTTCAGCAAAATCTATCATTAACTGAATATAAACCAAGTGTCTCCATCCACTGTTGTAGGTCAAACTACATCTGTTTTTTTTTTTTTTAATCCTAATTGGCACATTAAATAAATATGTAAAAGTACCCTCCAAACTTTCCCTGCTCTGTTCTTATTCATTTTAATTGGACTGAGCTCTAAATAGTTCTGTTTATTGTCTACATTTTGCTAATATCTTTCAAAATGCAGAGTTTTTGATCAAATAAGAACAAAAATATCCCTTTAGAAGCAGAATAAACCTCCAGAACCCAGAGGAAAAGCTGGAATAAACTGGTTTGAACTCATCTACATGTTGCAGGAGGTGATTCAGATCCAGATTCTGCCTCTGAACGTCTTCACGGTCATCAGATATGACCCATTTGGAGGTTCAAACTGTATTTTACACCAGTTATTTACACGTATTGATAGGAATAGTGGATAAACCATTACTAAACAGGTTAGATCAGTGGATGGTTTGGGTCTTTATGGGTTAAACTGTCATTTTGTCGTATAATCAGACACAATCACACGCTAAGACGACCCGTTTCCTGTTTGGAGACTTGTCTGTCCTGGTCTTTACTCAGATTTTTCATTTCCACGTCTGTAAATCCCAAGGCTTTTATCCTCTCCATCTCCTGGGACTCTGTTTTTAATTATGAAGAGCTGAAACAGGCCTTGGGTGGGTTTTATCCTTCTGTATTTCTTGTATCAGAGCCGGACTCGGAGGCCTGGTCGGTCTGACTTGGATTGGACTCTGACTCACTGTTGAGGAAAAAAAACAAAAACAAAATCAGCGAGACGTTTCTGAGCGACTCCATCATGTGTGAATGTTCGGGTTCAGGTGTTTCTCTTCAGGGCATCTCTTCACACCTCGGCGTCGTCTCGCATCCGCACGACGACCACCACCAACCCCAGCCCCGCCTCCGTTTGGATGATGTAACTCGTGTCATAACCAGAGGATTCAGACGGGATGTGGAGTCTGAAATGTTGTGAATCATCGGACTCATCCTCCACATCGTCTGATTTCTGTCCGTTTCCCTTTAATCGACACAAACAACGATGGGTTCACAATGAAATAAAGAATCTGCGACGGAGTGTCAGGGCCACGGAAACAGCAAAAAATAAATAAAATAAAGTCAGAACATCACAAGAATAAAGACGGAAGAAAAATGACAACTTTATTCCCATATTTAAGAATGAAGTTGTAAACGTTTGAGATAAAAAGTTGTTACATTTTGAGGTGAAAGATATGTTCAAAAAGTCAGAATTTAACAAGAATGAAGTTACATTTAAAGGAAAAAACTGTCATAGCATTTAGATAAAATAGTTACTTTTAAATTTAACTTTAGTTTTGTGATATTTAAGGACAAAAGCCTCATATTTGAGTCATAATGTCTGAATATTTTGAGGAAGAATTTAATATTTGGAGAAAAAAAATCAGTTTGTTCAGACAAAATAAGAATAAAGTCACATTTATGGAAAAAAAACATTTAATTTTAAAATGTTAAGTCAAGAGAAGAAACTGAATATTTCAAGAACAAAACGTCATAGTATTTGAAGAAACTTTCATCTTTATTCTCATAGTTTAGTGATAGTGGCAAGAACAAAGTCAGTATTTTAAGATCGATATTAGAATGAAGACTTAGTATCAAGAGGAGAAATGTGGTAATGTTGAAGTATTTCAGAAAAGTCACAATTATGTTTCTTATTACTACAGGAATAATGTATTAGTTTTAGAGGAAAGATGATTTTTGTTGTAAGTGTTAATAGAATTAAGTTTTAAGTTAATATCTGAACAACAAAAAGTTTAAACATTTCAAGAAAAATTGTCTTTATTCTCATTTTTAACAAGAACAAAGTCATAACATTTTAAGAAAATGAGAAAATTATCTGCGACAGTGGTTAGAGATTTTGTGTTGTGAGAATATTTTAAGGAAAAATCTAGAAGTTTTTTTTTTTAATGTAAAACGAAAAACTGAACTGCAACTTTATTCTCATGTTTTACGAGATTGAATAAAAATATTTGTGAGATAAAGTTTATCAGGAGAATAAAGTTGAAATATTTCAAGAAAAACAATGTCAGGTGTTAAGTTGCGATATTTGACAGAAAAACTTCGATTTTTGAGAGAAAAGTTGCGATACTATGAAAGAAAAAGTCATATTTTACGTGAATAAAATCAGTTTCACTTGAATGAAACTGACTCTTTTATTAGTTTTAGTCTCAAAATACTACGACTTATTCTGACTCTCGTATATTTTAACTTTTGAAATATTATGACTTTTTTTGTCCAAATGGAATATTTCCAACGTGACCTTAACGCTCTGTCGTACGAACCAGATTCTTTACGGTAAAAGGAACATTTCTTTTTTTTTTAAATCATCCAAAATCATGCGTTTTCTGAAACATATCAGCGTGGTGACACAATGACCTGCTTCATACCTCAACAGACCAAGGGCTGGAGTTTGGTTTGTTCTACATTTTCTGTTTTTTTGTTTCTGTCACTGGTTGAAGATCTGCAGAGACATGAGATGCTTTAATGTTTTTGTGTTTGGGAACCAGAGGAAGTGAAAGGAGCTGCAATATGTATAGTTTGAACGGAAGTCGACATTCCACATGTGGGCGTTTGATGAAATGAAACTGTGTGTTTGTGTTATTTTTTTCATATGGATGTTGTGTGTTTGTTTCCTCTCGGCTCCGATCACTGATTGTATTTAGGAGGCAGTGGATCAGGGGTGTCCAACATGCGGTCCGCGGGCCAAAGGTTCTGATCCGGCCCTGAAGACATGAACGGTCAAGGGTGTCATTTTAGTTCAGGGGCCACATCAACTAAAATAATAACATAAGAATCTATAAATAATGACTGCGCATTTTCTTCTGGGTTTAATGTGTAAATAACAGAACATTCTGACAATAAATAATGACAACTCCAAAATGTTCTCTCTGTTTTAGTGCCAAAAAAATAACCTTAAATTATGAAAATATTCTCATTTACAAATATCCAAACAAAACTACAGAAGAGGATTAGGGCCACTGGAAAAAAAAACATTTAGGTCCAATATTTTTTTATTATTATTCTGAGAAAGTCAGAATTCTACAGAAGTGTATTGCATTCACACACAAAATTTAATTTGGGTTTGTTTTTCTGAATTAAAGAGATTCAGAAAAACAGAGCCAAATTTAGTTTTTTTCAGAAAACAGTATGTCGTTAATTCAGAAAAACAGCCAAATTTTTTTTTTTTACACTTATTTTTTCCTCATAATTATGAGGTAATTATCTCATGAATTCGGAAAAACAGCTGAATTTTATTTTTTTGTGTGTGTGAAAGCAATACGCTTCCACAGAATTCAGATTTTTTTTTTTTTTTTCAGAATTCTGACTTTTTTTTCCTCAGAATGATAATAAAAAAATAGATTGGACCTTAATTTTGTATTTTTTTCCCCCAGTGAGTTAGGGACAGAGAAAAAAAGTGAGAATTCTGAGAAAAAAATCAGAAATCTGGAAAAAAAAAAAAATCTGAATTCTGACCTTTTTTCTCAGAATAATAATTTTAAAAAATAGATTTGACCTTAATTTTTATTTTTATTTTTTTCCAGTGGCTTTAATCTTCCGTACAAAGAAGATGTAAAAAGCCTGAAAAACTTTAGGTAAATTTTCAGCCAAATTTCATAAATAATGACAAATACAAATATTTGTCTTTGTTTTAGTGCAAAAAAAAGCAACATTAAATTGTGAAAATCTTTATATTTTCAAAAGAGGAAAATAACTTGAAAAAAACTGAAATTTCTGAAGAAAAATAAGTGCAATTTTAACAATATTATGCCTCAGTTTATCATTTATACATGTGCATTATAGATCAGATCTACTAATACAAAACATTTAGTAACAGGAAGATTATTGTTAAAATTGCACATTTCATGTTGTTCATAATTGTTCAGGTTATTCACATTTTATTGTTAAAGTATAGTTTGTAAATGTAAATATTTCCATAATTTAATGTTTTGGGGTTTTTTTGCACTAAAACACAGGGAATCATTTGGAGTTGTCATTTTTTTATTGGTATGATGTGCAGTTTTCACAATATCCTGTCTGTTACTAAATGTTTTGTGTATTTGTAGATCTGATCCATAATGCACACGTATAAATGATAACCTGAGGCATAATATTGTTAAATTGCACTTATTTTTCTTAAGAAATTTCAGTTTTTTCAAGTTATTCACATCTTTTTAAAATATCAATATTTTCACAATTTAATGTAGGGTTGTTGTTTTTTTTTTTGCACTAAAACAAAGAGAAATATTTGTATTTGTCATTATTTTCGGTCTATTCTGTTCTTATTTTCAGTCCATTATGTTTTTATTTTTGCTTTATTATGTTTTTATTTTGGGTTTATTATGTCATTGTTTTCAGTTTATTATTATTTCTGGTCTGATCGGCTCTAGATCATTTTGGGCCGACCCTTGAACCTGAACTAATCGGACTTTGACGTCTCTGCTGGAGATGACGTCACTGTTTGACCTTTTATGCAACGTCTTCCTGTTCCGTACGTGAACCCGATCCTGTGGACGATCGGGACGAACGTGAATCCAGGATCGTAGCTTTGAGACGCCGTCGAAGCCGCTCACACTGTAGATCATGTAGAGTTCAGAGCGAAGACGACGTTTGTACAGATTTTCACACGTCACACAAACACAGCGATGCTTTATGGGTTTGAGCTTCATTTAGTCAATAAATGTTTTTCTCATGTGACGTTGGTTTGTCTGGTTTTATTCAGCGAGATGGGACCAGAACCTGCTGGTCTGGGTCACACTGGAACTGGTCTGAACCACATTAAACTGGTCTGGGTCACACTGAACCACATTAAACTGGTCTGGGTCACACTGGAACTGGTCTGATCCACATTAAACTGGTCTGGGTCACACTGGAACTGGTCTGATCCACATTAAACTGGTCTGGGTCACACTGAACCACATTAAACTGGCCTGGGTCACACTGGAACTGGTCTGATCCACATTAAACTGGCCTGGGTCACACTGGACCACATTAAACTGGCCTGGGTCACACTGGAACTGGTCTGATCCACATTAAACTGGCCTGGGTCACACTGGAACTGGTCTGATCCACATTAAACTGGTCTGGGTCACACTGGACCACATTAAACTGGTCTGGGTCACACTGGACCACATTAAACTGGTCTGGGTCACACTGGACCACATTAAACTGGTCTGGGTCACACTGGACCACATTGGACCAGCTTTAACCCACTGTTTCCACATATGGAGACGAAGTCCAGCATTTAGAAGAAAACCAGTGAATTTAGATTTAATTTGTAGGAAATTCCAGAAAAAAGTTAAATGAAAATAAGACGAGACAGTTTGAGTTAAATATCAGATTATTTTATATTTTCTTACACAGTTTGATTTTATTGATTTAGTTAGGGGTTTTTTTTGGCCTATTTTATTCAGTGTTCATTTTGTCTTTTTTTGGTTCATTGCTTTCGGCACACACTGACTTTTCCTACATATTTTCAGATCAACCTACGACAACAGAGCGTCTGTTCCACCTTCATCCACTCTTCTGTCTTTTCTTTTCTGTCTCTGCCTTTTTGTTTGAGTGTTTGTTCTTTGCCCTTTTGTATTAGTTCTGTATCTGTTCCATATCTGTGTTTGCCCTTTTGTTTGTTTATTCTTTGGCTGCTTGGAAAGTGCTGCAGAAAACCCATGTATTACACCAGGACCGGGTCTGGGGGGTGGGGGGTGGGGTGTCTATATATATATTTATATATATATATATATATATATATATATATATATATATATATATATATAGATATATATATATGTAGATGTAGATAGATATATAGATATATATAGATATATATATATATATATATATATGTAGATAGATAGATCTATATCTATATATTTGTGTGTGTGTGTGTGTGTGTGTGTGTGTGTGTGTACACATACATTCCATTTTGGTTCAGATTGAACTTGTTTTCTTAAACCCAGGTGTGTGCAGTCCATCTGAACACATTCAGTGGGTTTTGTCTTTTATCACATGATCACATGTTTATGAGTCACACATTAAATCTAAACCATGACATTTAAGTCCAGGTCCCACAGGTTCATGTGGTTTTATGGGACCTGGTCTCACTTAGTCCTGTCTCCAAGAAACCCTGAGTGGATCCAGATGGACTGAAACCCGGTCCTGGAGATCAGAGGATCCCCTCAGACCCTGTCCCGGTGTAAGTGGACCCCCTCAGACCGAGTCCCGGTGCAAGTGGACCCCCTCAGACCGAGTCCCGGTGCAAGTGGACCCCCTCAGACCCGGTCCCGGAGCGGGCTGCCCGCGTGCATCCTGATCCCCCTCAGTTCTGTTCTGCCTGTGACCTTGGACCTGCAGAACTCCTTGGACCTGCAGAACCCTCCTGTGTTTCCTGGACCTGCTGAGGCTCAGATCCGCACTGTGCGTCTCCATCCGCAGTTCGTGACTCATCTGCTCCTAAATGTGCGTTTTACGCGCATCTGAGCTGGTTTTCCGTCCGCGTGCGGCAGCTGCGGTGCGCATTCCGCAGGAGCGGCACCGCTCCGTGTCCGCACCTCCCCGTCTTCTGCTGCGGGACGTTTCTCTCAAACTATGACCCAATCGGGGGGTGTTGCGTACTTTCAGCCCCTCCCCTCCCGAGCCGCGTCAAGACGGACGGAGGCACGCGCACAGGCGCCGGAAGCGCACCGCGTCTGGCGCAACAAAATAAAAGCGCAGCGGCCGGAGGCAAAAGTAGAGCAAGTAGGCAGTCTGGACCCGGTCTAACCCGGTCTAACCAGGTCTAACCCGGTCTATGATCCACATGTTGAGACAAAGGCCACATTCAGACGAAAGAGAAAACATGAATCCATCCAGTTTAAGGTTTACCTCCACATCTGGAGCAGAAACACAACCTGAGAAGATCTGGGAAAAACAGAGAAATTCTGTTATTTCAGAGTGAAATGAAATGTTCATTTTATTTTAATTGATCTGGTTCTTATTTTCATCATATTTTCCTCAGTTTAGAACATGTTGATTATTTTTACTCAGTTTTTTTTTTTTTTACCTGATTTTAATCCTCTTAATTTTCCATAAGCTTTCGAAAGTGAAACTGAAGAACTTAAGATGAATGACATCCAACAGTTAGTGAGTTGAATTCAGTGAAGACTGAAATATATTAAAGTGATTTATTTAACCAGTTAAATTTTACAGACCTGAAGTGAATCAAAAATCTAAGTTATTCAAGTAGTAGTTTTATGCAATATTTAGTAAACCTGACTAAACTAAGTTTGGATCTGCTGTTTGAGCAGAAACTAATTTGTTTAGATCAGATACAGATGGTGTCAAAGCGTGTGTGTGTGTGTGTGTGTGTGTGTGTGTGTGTGTGTGTGTGTGTGTGTGTGTGTGTGTGTGTGTGTGTGTGTGTGTGTGTGTGTAACTCTCACAGCTGATTTCTTTTCCTCCTTTGATCAGACTGATTCTACTGAAGGCTCCTCCATCCACATGTTCAAACAGATGTCATTAATAGTTTCCTGTTCTCAGTATTCTTCTGGTACCGGGTCAGTCCAGACCTGATCAGGTTCTGGTCCTTTTCACGCTCCGCTGACACCGGCTTTTATTGTGAAAGTGCGGACCGGAAGCGCGGCGCCTGAGCCGGTCCGCTTTGACATCATCCCGTCCAGCTGAGTCCGCGGAGCCTCAGTGAGTTCAGTCTGCCCGGTGCGCACCGAGGACGCACAGGGTCAGAGCCGAACCGTCCCGGACCGAGCAGCGCAGAGGCGGCGGGACCAGAGCCGCTCCACCGGCCCGGTTCCGGTTCCGGTCCCGGAGGCGGACGGGCCGTCCGGACTCCGATGAACGCGCACCGGTCCGCGGAGGCTCAGTCACTGGATCGGCTCCCGGTTCCGGTTCGGAGATGAGGGCGGCCGGGAGGCAGAGCGCGCCGCCGGCGGACAAGCTGAACGGGGACATGAAGCGGAGGCCGTCCTACCCCGGGGAGCTGCGGGCCAAGCACGCCAACATGTCCAGCAAGATCTGGGTGAAAGTGGCCATGGCCATCGCATATTTCGTCTGCGTGTCCGTGGCCGCCTTCATCCTGGTCATCTACTACGTGTTCTTCTGGAAACCCACGGAGTCGCAGAACGGCACCAGCACCGACGCACCGAACGGCACCGACTGTCCGCCCAGACTGGGATGACTCCGGCTGTCACGCACGCGCGCTCACATCTCCACGCGCATGTAGGTGAGCGCACACACCTGACGGAGGCTGCGGCTGGAGGACGCACGCGGAGCGGCGGAGATGCGTCCGGACGCGGGACTGATGCCGCTGATGCGGACTGGGACCCGGAGGGGGGGGGGGGGGGGGGGGGGGGGGTATGGAGGGGCAAGGGCTGCTGGGATGCATCAGTGTTCCGCATGCCGGCTGCAGGACTGGGGGGAGGGGGGGTTCTGCTGCTTTTGTTTAGCTTCATCCAAATACTGAGTCCTGTGGGGGGTACGGAGCCGGTGGTCCAGGATCTACCCCCCCACCCCCACCCCCCCCGTCCGGATCCACGGGACGGGTCTGTGGAGTGGGTCCGGGTCGTGTGTTTTCTGCAGAGTCAGATTTATGGCTCAGCTCTGATTTATGTGTTTGGCTCCACATCATGTGTTCATGTGGCCAAGACCAGACCCGGGCTGGGGGAACTGGTCCTGAACTGATACAGAAGAGGAGGGGGGGGGGGTCTGCAGATCCAGGACCTGCAGCAGCTTCACCTGCAGAGCTCTGGGTTTGTACATGATCTAAAAACTCACAGCAGGTTTTTACTGTGTGTGTTTTTTTTAAACATTTACAACAGAAAAAACAGGCTGAGTTCCACCAGTGGATTTTTACACCAGTGGGAATACAGATGTTCATTATGGAACCACAGGGGGTTCTTCACATTAACCCCTTTCATGAGGATGTTTGGAGGCAGAATCTGGATCTGAATCATCTTTATTTATTATTTATTATTCCAGGTTTTCCTCTGGGGTCTGGAGGATTAATCTGCTTCTGAAGGAATGTTTTTGTTCTTATTTGGAAAGATTTTACTGCAACATTTAGATTTAGATTGATTAGATATAGCTCAGTCCAGTTAAAATGAAAATTAATGGAGCAGGAACGTTTGGAAGGTACTTTTACTTTATTCTTTTCATATGTTTTTGTATTTTTTATTTAATTAAAGTAATTTATTTATATCCGTTAAATAGTTTAAGCTGATTCAAACTGAAATGACCTGAAACTGGTCAGTGAATATAGTGCAGTCGACATAAACTTGTTCCGTTTGACAGAAGCTGAGTCCCAGATGCTTTACTGTTTACTCTAGTTTACCGTATAATCCTCTAAATAACAGCGTTCTCTTAAAGTGCTGATATGGTTTTTTTTTTCCCCAGATTGCACTGCAGTATGCAATAGTTTTCACTGTATGACATTAATGCGACAGGAAACTATTCAGATTCAAGGTTTAATTTACAAACAACACATTTACTGCTGTTTTATAATATTTAACAGTTCACTTTCGGTGTGTTTCGGAAGCTAAATCAGAATTAGTTTATTTGCCTTTTGCAGAAAAACTGCATTGGAAAACGAGTTGCAAGAGCTCAGCATAAAAATACATAAAAGACAGTGGAAGGTAAAAAACAATGGAAAAAAGTACATGAATAAGAGTAATAAAAAGACAGGTGCCCCCACAGATCAGCTGACACTCAAACTAAGAATCAGGATCACCTCAAACTATGAACTGACACTAAATACTACATTACCCATGAGCCTCAGCTTCCATACAAATACTGTATGGCACTAAATTAGAATATTCAGTGATCAGATCTGGATCATTTTGACCCCTGGTGGTGAAGTTTTGATTTGCCGACCCCAGTAGAATCTCCTGAGAGCCAACTGTGGGTCACGGACCAGGCTTTGACAACAGCTGGTCTGGATCCACATTGGTCCTGATCCCGGTCCGGGTCTGACTCTGTAAACACCGATGACCTCCATGTTTGTTGTTCTGTTCGATGGATCTGCAGACTCAGCCTGAGCTGAAAGAAACATGAACAGAAAGTAAATAAATCAGCTTTACAGTGAAAATACTCAGTTTTAACCTGAGTTTTTAAAAGTAGAATTAAATAATTTAAGGATGGACATGATATTGTTATAAGACGTGGTGTCAGTTTAACCCATAAAGACCCAAACATCCAAAAGTATCCACTGATCTAAAATGTTTAATAGTTGTCGATCCACTAATCCTATCAATACATGTAAAAAAAAAAAAAAAAAAATTGGTGTAAAATACAGTTATTCATCTTTTCGTGGTCATCAGATATGACCTGTAGTTACCGTGGAAATCTTCTGCATCATTGGTTCACCAGTAAAACCCATGGAGTTGGATCAGTGACAGCGGATGGACACACTGGGTTTATGTTCAGTTAATGATAGATTTTACCAAAAAAGTCACTTTTTCTTCATTTGTTTCTGTTTTTAATACAATAACACTCAACTTTAATCTGAAGTTTTATGAACATCTGCATGATCAGTGAATTAAATACAGGAAAATGCATGATTTACCCTGAAAACAGGTTAAAATAGTGAGGATAATATTATAATAAATGGTGATAAATCATTTAAGAAAGGTTAAATCATTAAAATTCATTTGGGAACTGCTACAAAAGCAGCACTGGGTTCTGAGCTGTAATGAAAATCTACATGATCAGTGAATTAAACATAGGAAAATACATGATTTATGTTGGAAAAATGCAAAATACAGAGGATAATAATATGATAACTGGTGATAAATTACTTATGAAAGGTTAAATATAGAGAAAAAGTCACAAATGTCTTGGACTTTTATGGGTTAAAATGATGAAAACTGCAACTGAGACAAAGTTAAACAGATTCTTAAAATGTTTTATTGAAAAAAAAAAAAACAATCCAACTCATCCTCAGAGTTGAGGCTTTTTTCTTTTTTTTTTTGACTTTGTGCCGGTGGATTCATTCACACCAGAGCCTGAAACCGGACACATTTTAGAAAACACAGTAAAAGCCAAACGTTAAAATCAGACGTGAGTGATAAATGTGACTGAGTGTGAATCTGCGGTGAAGACCATGAACCGTGAGGATCTGACGTGGTTTTTATGTTGTGGACGGAGGCTGGAGACGTTTCTGCTTCAACAAAACACCTGCATCGGATCATCTGGGGTTACACTGCTGTTTTATTATTGCATTATATTACAGCGACAAAGTGACGCCTAATATTACTGATTAACTGATCTCAGAATCTGTTCTTTTAAGTCAGATTTACTAAATATTTCACACAGATTGATTCAGTTTTACAAAATTCCTGGATTGTTCTGTTTTTATTAAATCTCTAGGTCAAATGTCATTAAATTCCAGGGTTTTCTGTAGGTTTTCAGTCAGCTTCAACACCGTCTGAGCTCCAAAATTGTAGATTAAATTAAAAAAAAAAAAGTATAATCTAGGTTTATTTTATTACTATGTGCATGAAAATTAGAAAATCCACAACAGATAATAGACAATACATGCAAAAAAAAAACCTTAAAACTGGAACCAAACAATCTGAAAAAAGTTATTTTCATGAGTTTTGATGCATTTTACATTAATTTGTTTTGTTATTGCCTTGAACGTCAGCCTTTTAATGGTAGAAAAACAGCAGGATTTCAGCTCATTTTATTAATTTTCAAGAATGAATTAAAAACGAGTATAGTTGGCAAAGTTTTGGTAAAATGCAGAGAAATGGAGACTTAAAATACAATTAAGCAGAATAAATCAATTTTCTTACTTTTTAATTATCTCAAGTCAATATTTAACTAATTTAGTTCTAATTTAACTATGAACTAAAGTTTAATTCACTGTAATGTTTGTCTAAGCTACTAAATATAGCTTTGAGTTTTTAGATGGGTTTAATCATCTAAAAATTATTTTATTCAAAAAAAAAAAAAAGAAAGATAAAACCTCATCTCTGGGGTTGAATTGGATTTGTTTTCTAAAATAAAACATTTTCAGAATCTGTTTAACTTTTTTAGATGATTAAACCCTTCAGCGTTGTGTTTGTCGTTGTATAAATTAATGATTCTTGTTAAATGTTCCGATGTCGTGGTTAAAAAGCGCCTACGTCTCCAGTCTCTCCTGTACGTGTGGGATCTTCTGGAAGTCCCACATCCATCCTTTAACTGGGGCACTTTACGCTGATGTTCAAACCTTCTGGAAGTGACTTTTGAACCTCATGTTTTTCCTCCACTTTTGGAACTTTTTGGAACCTGCTCAGACTTTAGGGACTGAACCCTGTGAACAACCGTCACCACTGCATCCAAACGCCGTTCACCAAGTCTGGATCAGCCTGGTCCTGGTCCTGCTGATCCCCCATCCACCCCTAAACCCTGGGCCTAACACCCCCCATGCCCCTCTCTCCTAAACCCCCCCTCTAGAGCTGCAGGAAGGACTCTGAAACCCCCTGGACAGATCCAAGCACTTATGGACCTTTTTCTAAGAATATGCCTGTAACTGAATAGACTCTCTCTCTCTCTCTCTCTCTCTCTCTCTCTCTCTCTCTCTCTCTCTCTCTCTCTCTCTCTCGCTCTCTCTCTCGCTCTCTCTCTCTCTCTCTCTCTCCTTCTGGTTTCCCCACAGCAGGTTGCTGTTGTTATTCAGGTATCTAGAGGAACTTTAAGCGATACTGTACTGTAGCAGACGTAGCCTAAATTGTGATCTCTAGTAGCTCGTAGCTGAATGAAATGCAAGGCGATCACTCTGTATACTCTTAGCAACTCTACCTTTTTCTAGAGCGACTTGTGTCTTGCATCGCCTCACAGAATGAGCATCGATATTCAATGCAATGTTTGTACCTCTACTTGATGACACACTTTGTTCACCTCACTTCCTGTTCATAATTTAGGCTACAATCCCTATATTATCTACTAGACTGTTTTCTTTAGCCTTGAGGATTTCTTGTTATGATATGATAAACTATGCATTTATTCCAGTGTGGGTGTCGTCATTCGGAAATAAGAACCCGAGGCTGATGGGACGGAAAAGGCCACGCTGACGTCAGCTGAGTGCCGCTTTGAATCGTACATCTGTGCGTTGGCCCGGCAGACCTCTGCTGACATTTTACAACGTGCACTTTTGGTTCACATCACATCTGCCGGAGTCTGGATTAACCCATAAAGACCCAAAACATCCAGAAGCAGCTAGTGCACTGGAAAACAGCTGAGGCTAACCTAGTGTGTTTGTCTTATTTCTAGTCCAAATATCTCATCACACTTAACCCTTTCATGTATGAATTACGAGAACCTTAATCAAGATTTTTTTCTTGAGTGGTCAAGGTCAGGGTTACTTTATTTATACCCACAGGTACAGGGCCAGATTAACACTTCATTGTACCCTGGGCAACAATATTCAAGGGCCCCATCATCACAACCCCAGGATCCCTATAATCTGGCAAAATACAGAATAAGTTCCAGGAATATATGTAAATATACCCCATACTTCAATATCTAACTATCATCAAATGCATTTTGATGTACAAATGTGTAAATGCTCGTAGAACTACAAGTGCACCACTACAGCCTCTTGTCAAGGCCACTCACTTGCATATGATGATATGAAAACAAAACACATTAGCATCAGTATAATCTAAAATTGATCCACTACATTAGAGAGGGAAGTGTCCTCCATTTTCACAAAAAATAAATAAGAAACCATTTCCAAAGTATCCAGTATTTATTTAAGAACACTTTTTGCCAACACAAATGTATTGAATCGTCAGAAAAAGCCCACAGACAAAACACAAACATAATCTGATAGACTCAGATATGAATTTTAAACAGAAATCCACTTGTCACCTCAGAATTCAACAAGAGAGTTAAAGTAAGTGCAATGTTAACACCGTTTTGATTCGTGTACGTATGTCACATAGTTCTTGACGTCTCACATCCCGCTCAGTGCACGCATGTTGATTCGCGTCACCGGTGATTTGCTTTTTGGACTGACCAATGAGGAGAGGGTCTCAGCTCACGGTCACAGACAGCAGGAGCAGGGTTTCTGTGCAGTGCGATGGCTCCGGGCAGCAGACAGTTTCATTTATAAGCAAAAGATAACCAGACATTTTCGTTATGCCCGAGCTACCCAGGGCCCTTCAGAGGTCGCGGGCCCCTGGGCAATTGCCCAGTTGCCCATATGGTTAATCCGGGCTTGCATAGGTAGATTTGTTTTGCAGTCTAGGTGATTGCCTTGTCATTACAACAACACATACATTAAACATGTAAGACAGGCACTTGATCACGCTTACGGACAGGACAAAAAGACAGGACAAAAAGTGCTCAGTGTTCCACCATTCATCGATATAGCAGCATGGATAAGTAAAAGAATAAAATAGATAAGATCAAATAAATAAAAACGAGATGCAATAAAACACAATAAAAACCACAAAAGATAAAAACAATCCGGGATAAAAACCAGGATGAGAACATAAAATTAAAAAATTAAACAATTTGAAGTCACAATAATAATAAATACAGCAAAGAAATGGAATAAATAACTAAATAAGTTAGTAAAGTGCAATGTCACTATTTCTTATTGAGCTCAGTGACAGCGACAGGAACAAAGCTGTTTTTATTCCTCTTTAGGAATTGAAAAAACAATGCTGTTATTTTTTTAAGAAGCTATTTTTCATGGAGTTACAAAAATGTCCACTCAGCTGGACACCATGCGTTTAATTTTTTTTTTCCCACAATATTTTTATTAACATTTTAACAGCAAGAAATCAGCCATTTACATTCCATGTATGCTGTCGGTTTGCTTCATTAAACTCAAAAACAACAAATACAAAAATAAATCAATAAAGAGGGCTGCAATCTAAGACCAAGTATTGTCCAATAATCCTGTTGATCATCTTCCTGATCCCCAATCAGTTGAACCATCCACTAGATGTCAGAAAACACTGAAATGTTATCAGTGTTTACCAAGGTCCAAAATGGCGCCCTCAGCTGTCTGCCCCCGTTCACAGCCGAGGTACACCCCTGATCTTTCTGAAGAAGGACAGTATTCAGACTGATCAGTTCATCATAAAAAAACAGTAACTATTAATTCAGCAGTTAACAGCCTATCCAAAAACTGTTTTAGCTCTAAAAAACAACAAAAACAAACGACAAACAAAAACCGATAAATGAGCACAGACTCAACAACAATTTGCTCCTCCTATATTAACGAATGGTAATCTATACTAAGTGGATTTTAAACTGTAGTAGATACAAAATGTAGCACATACGTCAGAAAAAAGTATAACTTGTAAAACCATGAAGCAAAAAAACATGTATTTACTGTGAAAACTATGAAAGAAAAACATTTAATGCAGCCAATCTGATGTTTTGTCACATTTTTACATACTCTAATACTAGTCATTATTCACTTCAATGGAGATAATATGCAAAAATAAAAACAAAACTTTTTTTTGTTAATTACAGTCTAATAACAATAACAAGGAATTGATTTAGACTCAAACGTGTTAGATCAGGTTTATCAAGAACAGCAAAGTTACAGTAATGTTATCTATTGGAGTGTATGGGATGATGCATAAGTGTCCAAAGTGTTGGCTGATATGAAACTAAAACAATAGAATCCATGAATGTACAAGAGAAGAACTGTCCACTGGAGTGACCACTATGCATGAAAGGGTTAAAATAAGACATAATCACCTACAGAGGAACTTTTCACTGACATATAAGAAATTATTTTTAGACAACAGATTTAGCAAAGAAGAAAATCCTGCACACTTTCCATTAAACCTGTAAAAAACTATGGAAAAAAAACTGTGGACAGTGTGCGGGATACCTTTTTTCTTCTTCACTTGTATCTCATGCTCCTACACACCTGTCCCCTGTAGACTTTTAGGTGTGCACACGCCTCCATACCTGGTTAGACAATAGATCTGGAAAATCTTATGTCAAGAAATCTTACCAAGATAATTTTCACTTGTTCCATTGGCAGATTTTTTTGCTTGAATTCAGTGAAAAAATCTTAAATTAAGCAAAAAAAAAAAATCTGCCAATGGAACAAGTGAAAATTATCTTGGTAAGATTTCTTGACATAAGATTTTCCAGATCTATTGTCTAAAAATCAGTTCTTATATCTCCCTGGTAAGGTGATTCTGTCTTATTTTAAGTGTGATGAGATATTTTTATATTTGGACTAGAAATGAGAAAAATTCGCTTGGTAAGATTTAGACGTTTGGAGTGTGATCTAACATGTTTAATATCTGTTGATCCACTCGTCCAGAGGTTCCCAAAGTGAGGTACATGGAAGAAGCCCAGGGGTTACTTTAAAATTTTTTTGGAAAAATACATTAAATAAGTCATCATGTACTGAATACAAAACAAGTGGTTCCAGGCACAACAAACCCCGCCCCTCACACATACTGTATCTTATTTTGGCATCGATCCAGCTGATGTCATCATGTCTATGCGTGTGCGGATGTCATATCAACTGCCTCTATATATGTGCCAAGTTTGAAGTAAAATGAAACAAAATGTATGTTTTATAGACATGGGAAATTTTGCCCCTTATAAGTAAATGTGAGAAGAAAAAAGATTTTAAAAATTCATAAAAAATTTAAACTTTGACCTACTTTTCCCAAAATGTAATCAGATCTATTCTGGGTCACTGGCAATCTATAAACCCAGTTTGGTATGAATTCAACCAACAGCTGCTGCTAAAGTGTTAACAAAGAAACAAACATACAAACTGAACCAAAAACAATACCCCTGCCTCTCCTTCAGGGGTGGGGGGGTGGGGTAATAACGAGAATGAATGCTAAAATATAAAACACAATAAATACATTCATATAATAGTTTTATTGTCAATCATCTTGTTTAAGCTTTGGTAACATTTTAAGAACATTTCTATTTTATATTATTCAAAAGGAGTTTATTTGAGTAGATGAGTAATTATTTTTTGCTGATGAAAGGTTCATTTATTAATTAAAGACCAATGTATTTATTTTTCTAATCAATGAAACAGAGCACTTTTCAGTTTATATTTTGCAAAAAAATTTACTTAAAATTTGTTATTTTTATACATATTGCCGTTAAATATATATGTTTGTTTACAAAGTTTTGAAAATCCTTTGGCACAGGAACAAACTTTGCCTAATTTTTTTCAATCGAAAATGCTGAAGCGAGAGTTGGAGGTACTTGGATTAAAAAAACAGTATATTTCAGGGGGTACTCCACTGTAAAAAATTTGAACCACTGCATTAATCCTATCCATACTACATGTCAATAACTGGTGTAAAATCTTGTTGTAAAGGCTTTTCATCAGATATGACCGTTTGGACGTTCAGAGGCAGAATCTGGATCTGAATCACCTCCTGCAAAATGTAGATGAGTTCAAACCAGTTTATTCCAGTTTTACCTCTGGGTTCTGGAGGTTTATTCTGCTTCTAAAGGGATATTTTTGTTCTTATTTGATCAAAAACTCTGCATTTTGAAAGATATTACTGCCAACTTCAGACCATACACAGAACAATCTAGAGCTCAATTCAATTAAAATGAATATGAACGGAACAGGAAAGTTTGGATGGTACGTTGACTTATTTGTTTAATGTGCCAGTTAGGATAAAAAAACAAACAAAAAAAACAAATGTAGTTTGATCAAAGACAGTGGATGGTGACACTTGGTTTATATTCAGTTAATGATAGATTTTGCTGAAAAAGTCACTTTTTCTTCAGTTTTCTCTGTTTTTAATATAATAACCCTCAACTTTAATCTGAGTTTTAATGACCATCTACATGATCAGTGAATTAAATACAGGAAAATGTGTGATTTACGCTGAAAAAATGCAAAATACAGAGGATAATATTGTAATAAATGATGATAAGTCACTTAATAAAGGTTAAATACAGAGTAAAATTCCTTTGGGAACAGACACAGAAGTAGCCCTGGGTGTTTAAGGGTTAAAGTGTGTGATAATAAAAGGGGGATGGCGTTGAAGCTCCTCAGTGTGACGGCTGCCTGGTCTTCTCCTCTGACCTTTCATGTCTCCGTCTAATTATCAGGCCTGGCTAATGGGAAGAGTCTTTAAGGCTGATGAATCAAAGTCATGTATCAGAGGAAAGAAGGAACAAGAAGGAGTGATGACGTTTCACTTCATCCAAACACATGCATCAGTGTTTTAACACCAATATTTTACAAACATGTCATTAAATATACAGCAATGCCCAAAAACCATCTACTGATCTAAACTGTTTAATACCTGTTGATCCACTAATCCTATAAATACATGTAAATAATTGGTGTAAAATGCAGTTTGTCATCTTTTCGTGGTCATCAGATATGACCCATTTGGACGTTCAGAGGCTCTGTAGTTACCGTGGAAACACCCTCATCTTTTACAACATTGATTCACCAGTAAAACCCATGGAGTTGGATCAATGACAGTGGATAAACGGTGTCTGACACCAGTTATTTATATGTATTGATAAAATTAATGGATCAACAGGGATTAAACTGTTTATATCAGTAGATGCTTCTGGTCGATGGTGGATGTTTGGGTCGTTATTGTTTAGACAATAAAACTAAAGACTAAATAAACTGTGCAATATATTCTAATGAATTCTAATTGTCATGTATTACTTAAAGCTGCATATTCTGCAGTTTGATGTTTTTCCTATTGAGCAAATGGTTGAATTTTAGGACCATTTAAAGGGCTCATATTTGTCTAAACCCACTTTTAGTCTGTGGTTCATTTATTTGTGTATTTGGACCCTAATACTTCATACAGTTTGAATTTGAACCCTCCATGTGCTGCAAAACTATCTTTATATTCATTTTGGAAAAAATAGAGTGGATTTCTACAACCTGTTTTAATTCCTGCTTAATTTGTTGCGTCTATAACGAGTTCCATCTACATTTGCACATATAAGGTCCAGACTTCAGACCAACATTTCTCCAGTTTGACATAATTGTTTATCAGTTGTATTGGTTGAAGTAAAAACTGGAAATATGTCCAAACTTTGAGCCGATTACCTAAAATGTTCAGCTGTCGGTTGAACGGGACAGAGCAGCACAACCAACAACCTGGAAGGGGCGGGGCCTGAAGTGGCTCATGTGCATTTAAAGGGCCAGCGCTCCAAACCACCTTTCTGGTGTCATCACTCAGAAATAGGGTTGAAGATGGACCTGTGGAGTTGAATGAATGAAGAATTCAGAGCCAAGCAGAGCATTTACAGTTTATGTAGACCACAGGGAAATGTGGGAAAATGAAGAATTCCATTTTAAAAAAAACAGCAAAATGTCACTCCTTTAAAATAAATCATACATACTGAAAGCTCACAGACACGTCAGGGGTCAGAGGGTTAAATAGTGAGACGATAAAACTACAGGCTAAATAAAAGTCTGCAGTATGTGGCTTTAATTCTAAGTGTCATGCATTAGTTAAAGCTGCTCTTTCTGCTGTTTGATATTTTTCCTATTGAGGAAATGGTTGAATTTTTTAAGAACATTTTCCCAAACCCATTTTTCTTAGTCTGTGGTTCATTTATTTGTGTATTTGGACCCTAATAGTTCATACAGTTTGAATTTGAACCCTCCAGCTGCTGCAAAACTATCTTTATATTCATTCCGGCACAAATCAAGTGGATTTCTACAACCAGTTTTAATTCCTACTTAATTTGTTGTGTCTATAACTAGTTATGTCACGACATTTGCACATATAAGGTCCAGACTTCAGACCAACATTTCTCCAGTTCGACATAATTGTTTATCAGCAGCAGCAGTTGTTGTAAAAGTAGAAAATATACACAAACTTGGAGCTGATTACCTCAAATGTTCAGTTGTTGGTTGAACAGGACAGAGCAGCACAGCCAACAACCTAGAGGGGGCGGGGCCTGAAGTGGCTCATGTGCATTTAAAGGGCCAGTGCTCCAAACCACCTTTCTGGTGTCATTACTCAGAAATAGGGTTGAAGACGGACCTGTGGAGTTGAATGAATGAAGAATTCAGACCCAAGCAGAGTATTTACAGTTTATGTAGACCACAGGGAAATGTGGGAAAATGAAGAATTCCATTTTAAAACGAAGCAAAATAATACTTCTTTAAAATAAATCCTACATTCAGAACGCTCACCACAGACACGTCAGGGGTCAAAGGGTTAAATAGTCAGATGATAAAACTAAAGGCTAAATAAAACTCTGCAGTATTTGGCTTGAATTCTAAGTGTCATGCATTAGTTAAAGCTGCACATCCTGCTGTTTTTCGCTGTCAGTTCTGTATAACCAGAGTGTGTCTGTGTTTGTGTTACATCATAAACACACTCCTCAGCCAGTCCCAGTCCCTCCTACAATCAATAATTGAAGTCGTCAGCAGTTCTTCTTCTTCTTCTTCTTCTCCTTCTTTTTCTTTGCGGCGACCTGAAGCTGAGTCCCACATGACTCAGCAGACTCAGGATCCGGTCTGGACTCTGCAGCATTAACAGCAACAACAACAACAACAACAACAACAACAACACACTGCGGCGCCGTGAGTTGTTCACACCTGGACCGGCCTCTGAATCCTGCATTTATTCCTCCAGTTTTATTCCTCTCTCTGGGTTTGGGCCAAAGCAAACACACACACAGATGTTACTTCAACTTAAAGGTCGTTTTTAATGTTTAATGATTTTTTATCTGCACTGTAACTCACAGAAGTCGCAGCTCACTCTAGGATAAGTAAGAAAATAAGAAGAGTGGCTCAGTTTGAGTCATAAAACACTTCAGCTGTTACAGTGAATTCATTCTGTTTAGACCAGATTTTTTAAAAGTAGAATAAAATACTGTATGATGACCATGTTATTATTATATAAGAAGTGGAAGACCCGAACAACCACTATGGACCAAAAACCATCTACTGATCTAAACTGTTTAATACCTGTTGATCCACTGATCCTATCAGTACATGTAAATAATTGGTGTAAAATACAGTTATTGATCTTTTCATTGTCATCAGATATTTATTATTCATTTAGACATTCAGAGGGTCCATAGTTACCATGGAAACACAGTCATCTTCTACAACACAGGTGTCAAACATGCGACCCGGGGGCCAGAACCGGCCCACCAAAGGTTCCAATCCGGCCCGCAGGATGAATTTGCAAAGTGCAGAAGATATTAACAGTCAAGAGCCTCGAAAATAATAGCATAACCTAGAAATAATGACTCCAAATTCTCTTCTTGGTTTAATGTGAAAAAAATAATATGACATTATGCCTATAAATAATAGCGACACAAATTTTTTCTCTTTGACTAATTGCAAAGAACATTAAATTCTGATATCCGTTAATAATAAAGCGTCAATAATAAATAAATAATTATAAATAATAAAAGAAAATTAACAAAAAGGTGCTAAATACTAAAGAATGAAAGCAACAACCATGAAAATCAAAAAATATATTCTGAATATTAAATACTAAACAACCAAAAAGCAAACAAAAAATAAACAATTAGCAAAAAATACTGAATTACTAAACAAAAAAGTAAATTAACTTTCAACAAAAAACTAAACAAAAAAACGAAATGTCACTTGGGCCTTTTCGGAAATTTTGTTGCGAAGTGCATTGTGGGAAGCGAAAGTGGCTTCTCACAGATTTGGCAAAAAAACCAACCAGATCGCTCCACCGTAAACCTCTCCAGTCCACCAGGGTCGTTTTACAGAATGAGTCCAGTCGGTGGATGGAGGTAAATATAAAACATATTTGGGTTCAGCTTCACCAACAGACAGTGAAAGTGCTGCTGTGAGGAATTCTCATTCCCAGAATGCACTTCGCAACAAAATTTACGTAAAGGCCCGAGTGACGTTTGGGTTTGGATGTGCAGTCCAGTTAATGTCTTTTCCTTCTGCTGGGTCTCATCACCATCATGTCACCTCCGCCTGCTGAACCTACGTTACTTTTCTGACTTTTATTTTGAGTCTTTTCATTCAGATGGAGGCAGAAGCTGCAGGAGGAAGGTGTGAATGTTCTGGTTCTGCTGCTTTAAACCATGAAGCACGTTAAAGCCTCCAGTCAAAGTCCAGCTGTGACGACACCATGTAGAAGGAATGAGCGAAAACAGAACTTCACATTATAGAATAGAACAGAACAGAATAGAATAGAATAGAATTGAACAGAACAGAACAGAACAGAATAGAATAGAATAGAATTAAAATACTAAAAACTACTATTACATACTACTAATATATACAAAAAGCTAATTATACAATACTATATACAATTTACTATCATACTATAGTACTATATACTATACTATACTGTACTGTACTGTACTCTACTCTACTCTACTATACTATACTATACTATACTATACTCTACTCTACTCTACTCTACTCTACTCTACTCTACTCTACTCTACTATATTACTATACTGTATACTCTACTCTACTATACTCTACTATACTATACTATCTACTCTACTCTACTCTACTATACTCTACTCTACTCTACTATATACTCTACTCTACTCTACTCTACTCTACTATATTACTATACTGTATACTCTACTCTACTCTACTCTACTATACTATACTATCTACTCTACTCTACTATACTATACTATCTACTCTACTCTACTCTATTATACTATACTATACTATACTATACTATATTACTATACTGTATACTCTACTCTACTCTACTATACTATACTATACTATACTATACTATACTATCTACTCTACTCTACTCTACTATATTATACTATACTATACTATCTACTCTACTCTACTATCTACTATACTATATACTCTATTCTACTCTACTCTACTCTACTATCTACTCTACTCTACTCTACTCTACTATCTACTATACTATATACTCTACTCTACTCTACTCTACTCTACTAGACTAGACTATATTACTATACTATATACTCTACTCTACTATGCTATACGATATACTCTACTCTACTCTAGTGTACTATACTATACTATCTACTCTACTCTACCCTACTCTACCCTACTATACTATACTATACTATACTATACTATACTATACTATAAAGTAAGTAAAGTAAATTTTATTTATAGAGCACTTTTCACAGACAGAGTCACAAAGTGCTTTATCAATTCAAATCAGAATCAAATTAAGTTTACAGAGACCCAACAGAATCCTTCAGGAGCAAACACTTGTGATTGGTGACAGTGGTGAGGAAAAACTTCCCTTTAACAGGCAGAAACCTGGGATATATACAGGGATATATATACTGGGATATATACAGGTACTAAGGTCAATATATACAGGTACTAAGGTCAAATTCAAACTAAGGTGCATGAGTTCTGATTATGGTATGTTGTGTCATGTGACGTCACATATCTAACACTGAAAGTCTTGTGTAAACCCAGCTGAGTGCAGACCAGCTGCTCATCCTTTCCAGTTGTTCTCATCGTCTATAATTCATATCTGCTCAGCACTAAATCAGTTCATCACCACAGAACACAGACAGCACAGTCATGGTGTGTTTTTATGGGATGTTGTGGTCACTGAAAGGTTTATTTTCTATCAATAACCCTTAAAGACCCGGTACTACTTTTGTGTCAGTTCCTACATTATTTATTGTCTTTATTTATCCTTTTTTAAGTGACTTTTCACCATTTATTATGACATCATCCTCTGTATTTTGCATTTTTTTTCAGTGTAAATCAGGCATTTTTCTGTATTTAATTCACTGATCATTTAGATGTTCATAAAAGCTCAGATTAAAGTTGAGGGTTATTAAATCAGAAACAGAAAAAACTGAAAGAAAAAGTGACTTTTTCAGTAAAATATATCGTTAACTGAACTGTCATTGATCCAACTCCATGGGTTTTACTGGTGAATCAATGTTGTAGAAGATGACGATGTTTCCACGGTAACGACAGAGCCTCTGAATGTCCAAATGGGTCATATCTGATGACCATGAAAAGATGACAAACTGTATTTTACACCAATTATTTACAGTTATTATTCAACAGGTATTAAACATGTCCATCAGTAGATGCTTTTGGTCTGTGGTGGATGTTTTTGTCTTAATTATTATTATTTCTATAGTGTTTTGTTTGATATTCGAAGGTTTAGTTGATGTGACTCTTTCCAATCATCTCGGTGTGTTTCATTCCTGGTTTTGTGTATTTTGTCTGAATCTTTTACATCTATCTGTGTGGTTTTCTGGTTTTTCTGGTGAAAGTGGATCAGAGTCGGGTTCACCTGCCTCTGACTGAAGTGGACCGTCATGTGTTTAATCTGTGTCACTGAACTAACCGTGGATGTTGTTCTTCATGCGTGGACAGGATGAGGACGTGGACGATGTTCTACCTCAGTGAACGTCTCCTGAAAACACCCACCGTGGAAACAGGACGATGACAGTCACTGAGCCGAGTCCATGACGTCATGAGTGGACGGAGGTAAAGAGGCTGAAAGAACCAGACTCCTGGAACATCAGGACCTGAACTGACCCAGAACCAGGATCGGACTGTCAGACCTGGAAACCTCCTCAGTCCAGTTTAAGAGCATCACAACAACAGGTCTAACCAGGGTTAACCAGGTCTAACTAAGTTTAACCATGTCTAATTAGATGTAACCAGGTTTAATCAATTTTTAACCGGGTTTAATCAGGTTTAACCAGGTTTAACTGTGTCTAACCAGGTTTAACCAGGTCTAATTGGTTCCAACCAGGTTTAACAATTTTTAACCAGGACTAACCAGGTTTAAACAAGTTTTACTAGGTCTAACCAGGTTTAATCAGGTCTAACCAGATTTAACCAGTTCTAACCAGGTTTAATCAGGTGTAATTAGGTCTAACCCGGTTTAATAATTTTTAACCAGGTCTAACCAGGTTTAACCAGGTTTAACTGGGTCTAACCAGGACTAACCAGGTTTAACCAAGTTTTTTTTGTTCATTATTTTGTTTTTTTATTGATAATTTTGTACATTTTTTCTATTGTTTTGTTCTTTTTATTCACTTTGGGAAGATGGTTGTTCAATGTTTTGTTGATTATTTTATTAATTTATCTACATTTTCCTCAAAATTTTGTTTCTTTTTTTAATGATTATTCTATGAATTTCTGTCCTTTTCATTTATTATTTTGTTCATTTTACAAATTATTGTGTACCCTTTTGTCCATTTAATTGGTTATTTTGTTCACTTGTGTTCATTTTATTCATGATTTTGTACATTTGTATTCATTTTATTCGTTATTTTGTTCATTTGTGTTCATTTTATTGATTATTTTGCTCATTTTTATTTATTTCAACATCTGAAAATGAACACAATCTGTCCAATCTTCATCTTGAACTTTCTTATTTTTTTTTATTCTTATCATCAGGAGGAGAAAACACCAAGTCATGTGATTATGGATCTGATCACTTGTATTTATTGTGTGGTTTATTCAGACATTCTATGTAAATGTAAGTGTTTGTTTCTTTGGTTTAATTTCTAGTGTGAACAGACTCAGTGTTCACATGTGGTTTCTTTGGTCCTGGTCTCAGATTCAACCTCTTTTACCTCATTTTTATTTATTATTCCTCATTTCTGTTTGGAACATCAATCATATTAGACCTGATGAGCAGAACCAAACCCTATGTTTTCTCTGTTTTCTGTATTTTCTGTGTTTTCTGTATTTTCTCTCTTTTCTTTGTGTTGTTTGGTCTGAAACCCTCTGTTTTCTCTCTGTTCATATGTCTGTTTTGTTGGTGTAAACTGTGTTTTACAGGACACTGCTGTTTCCAGATGCAGATCCTCCGTTGGTCCAGAGCCAAAGGTTCAGTTACCTTTAAGTGTCTGTGGTTTCTGTAAAAACACATGTCATTGAAAGGTCATGAGATGGAATCTGGTCTTTATATGATTCACTGATGGTCCAGTTTTCACACATGAAGACACTGAACATCAGGGAAAAACCACTGGAAGTATAACAGCTCATTTTCACTTTGTTTTTGTATTATTTTGTTCATTTGTTTCATTTTTTGTCTCATTTTTGTCTTGTTTCTCTGTAATTGGCCTCTTGTTTTCATCTTATTTTTTGTCTTCTTCTGATTTTTTTTCCCACCTTTAGTCGTGTTTTCAACTCATTTTTTCCTATTTTCTCTTAAGTTTGATGTTTGTCTTACTTTTGTTTCAATTATTATTTTGTCTTTGACCTGTTTCTGTCTTATTTCTGTCTCATTTTCATCTCAGTTCTGCTCTGGGTTTTGTCTCTTGATTTTGTTTCCATGTGAATTTTGTTCTGTTTCTGTCTCATTTAGGTTTCATTCTACATTTACGTTTCTTAACTCATTCTAGTCTAATTTTTACTCTTTTCATCTGATTTTGTTTTGTTTTTGTCACATATTATTTATTTTGTTTTAACTTTTGAATTTATTTTGTGTCATTTTTGTCGTTTCAATCTAAATTGTTCTTTTCTTTCCATGTGTGAATTTGTTCTTTCCTCACATGAAGTCACTTTTCATCATAAATGTCTGTTTTCTGCATCTGAGTGGAAATGAATGATTATCAATAATTCTATGAATGTTCATTCAGTTTATTTTTACCTCCGCCAAGGAGGTTATGTTTTTGCCAGGGTTTGTTTGTCTGTTTGTTTGTTTGTTTGTTTGTTTGTTTGTCTGTCCGTTAGTGTGCAACATAACTCAAAAAGTTATGGACAGATTTGGATGAAATTTTCAGGGTTTGTTGGAAATGGGATAAGGAAGAAATGATTAAATTTTGGTGGTGATCGGGGGAAGGGGGGGCCCACGGGGGGGCCACTGATCAGCCTTGGCGGAGGTCTGCGCTCTCCGAGTGCTTCTAGTTAATTTATCTGTTCTTCCTGAGATTGTATTAACTGAGAAAAAAAAAAAGAACATGAACCAGATCACTCATTTTAAGATCGAATAAAACGAATGACTACAGGTAAAACATCACTGCTTTAGCATTTCTCGAGAGAAGTTGAATGTAAGTCAATGTGAATCAGGGCTTTTTGGAGCAGCATCTAGTGGCCATCAGTGGTATTACAACTTTAACGCAATTCTCTGTTGGTTTCACAGTGGAGCTGAAGTCCTTACCCTTAAACTTATGAAAACTTAACTCTGAATGTTTTTCCATTTCTGCAATTATATCCTGTAAAATCTTATAAAATACATCTTTAATAATGCATTTTGCCATTTCAGAACATATATTATCTTTCTCTCAGATCAGAATACTTCATTAATCCCTTGGGGAAATTATTGTGTGTTACAGTTACTCCGTTCAGGTATTCTAAAAAAAGAAAAAAAAAAAATGAAGGAGGTTTTTCAGAACTCCACTGGTAAAAACAAACTATGATGACGAAAGTAGTCCTGTTTGTTGGAGACAGTGTGGTGCAATAGGTGACTTTTCCCACATTTTTTGGGACTGTCCCAAACTAAAAGGATATTGGGAAAACATCAAGAAAGAGATTAGGGAATTTCTTGATCAGGTTGTAGCCTTTGAGTCACAATACCTGATCATAAATGATGTACCTGTGATAAATTTGGGAAGAAATAATCTGTATATACTCAGAGCTCTGGTGTTATTAGCTCATAAACTGATCACTGTGAACTGGCTTAAAGCTTATCATCTAATTTTGGAACAATGGACTGAAAGACTGAAAGATATGAACAGTACGAAAATTATAACAGCAACTCTGCAGTTGAAAATGGATATTTATGTGGAGAAATGTTCCTCTGTAATATTGTATTTAACAAAGAAATAACTATATAAATAAAAAAAGTAACTAAACAAATAAATACACACAAATAATAATAATAATAATAATAATAATAATAATAATAATAATAATAATAATAATAATAATGATAATAATAATAATAATAATAATAATAATAATTGTAATAATAATAATAATAATAATAATAATAATAATAATAATAATAATAATAATAAAACATTTTATTTGTATAGCATTTTTCATAGAATTCAAAGACACTTTACATATAGTAGATAAAAACAGAAACCAAACACAGTAAAAACAGATAAAAAGCAGGTGCAAAAGGCAGGTATATGAATATAAAACAATTAAACATTAAAATTAAACATTAAAAGCAATCTTAAATAAATGAATCTTTAGAAGCTCTAAGTTTAAAACACCATTAGAACAGCAATTTGTACAATATCTACTAGACAACATACTATCAATATAATAATTAAATAAATATTAGTGTGTAAAAATGGTTGTGTTCTTAAAATGATGTGTTTATAATGAGGACGGTTTTGTTTTTCCTTTCATCTCAGCCTTCTCTCTGGTGGATGTGAAGATGCAGAACTTCCTCCTGGTGATCGGCAGCTTCCAGGACCCGAGCCTCACACCTCTGTTTTATAACCGTGTGTAGGAGGAAACGCAGCCTCTCTGACAGTTATGTTCTCTATGGATTCATTCTCATCGGGCAATAAAATGTGAAGCTTCTACTGATCTTCACCGCCGGGCGTTCGATCCACCTGACCTCCTGTTAAACCCATTAACGCTCAGTGATCAGTGTCAGGACAGAGGTGTTTTATCCACAGGAGGACGACCCGCAAACTGCTGATCTGTGGAATCATGTCATTAAGAATCACTTTAATCCAACACACTTTACATTTTCACAGTTCGACCTGTTCCACGGAAAGAGACAGGAGAGGAAATGAAGTCACCGCATTATATAACACTCAGCAAAATTCACAAAGTCAACACAGAATGAATGAAATATATGGAATGAAATCAACAAAGTAATACACAAAATTAACATAAATTAGGAATATAATTGATGAAATAAACAGATATTAAAAATAATACACAACGGAAAATAAATTAACAGAGTAAGAGGCAAAATTAACAGGAATAAACTAAATAATACACAAAATGAGCAGAAATGAACGAAATAATACACGAAATGAACAGAAATGAATTAAATAATACACAAAATGAACAAAAAATGAATGAAATATGGAACAAAATGAACAGAAATGAACTAAACAATACACGAAATGAGCAGAAATGAGCTAAATAATACAAAAAATGAACAAAGAATGAATGAAATATGGAACAAAATGAACAGAAATGAACTAAATAATACATGAAATGAACAGAAATGAATTAAATAATACACAAAATGAACAAAAAAATGAATGAAATATGAACAAAATGAACAGAAATGAAGTAAATAATACACGACATGAGCAGAAATGAGCTAAATAATACACAAAATGAATAAAGAATGAACGAAATATGGAACAAAATGAACAGAAATTAATTAAATAACAGAAAATGAAGAGAAATTAACTAAATAACACACAAAATGATCAGAAATGAACTAAATAACGCACAAAATGAAAAGAAATGAACAAAATAACAAACAGAGCAGAAACTAACTAAACAATACATGAAATGAACAAAATTACAAACAAAAATAACAGAAATGAACAAAATATCAAACAAAATTAACAGAAATGAACAAATTATGCAATGCAATGAAGAAGAAATTAACAAAATAAACAAATAAAGAAACCATGAACACATTGAAAAACTTTGGAAAAACTATGAAAAGAGGGATAAAATGAAAAACTAAATTCTTTATAGTCCACAGTTTCTGATTCAGGAAATGAGTCTGGTTACTTTTACTGACCTCTGACCTTTACTACCTCCACCAGGAGGTATTGTGATCGCTTTGCTTTGTGTGTTTGTGTGTTTGTTTGTGTGTTTGTTTGTTTGTTTGTTTGTTTGTTTGTTTGTTTGTTAACAAGATAACTCAAAAAGTTATGGAAGGATTTTCATGAAATTTTCAGGATATGTTGATACTGGCACAAGGAAGAAATGATTCAGTTTTTAGTGGTGATTTTGGGGGGGGGGGGGGGGGGGGTGTCTGTCTTGCGCTCTAAAAGTGCTTTTCTTGTTGACCCATAAATTTACACGTGAACATATTCACGTTTGCAATAAAAACTATGTTCAACCTGAAAATGTACAAGAAACCAAACCTCAAGGAGAGAAAAACAGAATAAATACAGAGAATAACTGGGACCAGATGAAACAGAGTGAAGATGACAGGAAAATGAAAGAGAAAATGGAACCAGAAAAGGCAGAGTTCAGCAGAAAAGGGTCTGGATAAACAGAATAAAGTGGAAAACGTTCATCATCAGGAATCAGCCTCTTCAGCACATTCACACAGTCATCGATCTGAGTCCAACGGCAACGACGACGAGCTGCTGCCAGACGGAAATCACCACGGTTACCGCTGGTCCAGGGTCAGCTGAGGAGGGGATCATACAGGGGGTGTATGTGGTGATCAAGTTATCATTTAGAAGAACCGTTTACAGGGAAATATCACAAAAATATACATGAAAAATATGACAGATAATACAAGAAAAATATGACAGATAATACAAGAAATATACAAAAAAAATATGACAGATAATTCAAGAAATTTACAAGAAAAATATGACAGATAATTCAAGAAATATACAAAATATAATACAAGAAATATATAAGAAATATCACAAAAATATACAAGAAATATACAAGAAATAGCACAGAAATATACAAGAAATAATACAATAAATATATGAGAAAAATATGACAGATAATACAATAAATATACAATAAATATACATGATACAATACAAGAAATATACAAAACATAATACAAGGAATATGGAAAAATAAATAAATAAAAATATATATATACAAGAAATATACACAAATTAATACTAGAAATATGTAAAAAAAAAAAATTTTAAAAATATATACAAGAAATATACATGATATAAAACAAGAAATATAGAAGCAATATACAAGAAAAATACTATATATATGTATATATATGTATGTATGTGTGTATATATGTGTGTGTGTGTGTGTGTGTGTGTGTGTGTGTATACATGATATAATACAAGAAATTATACAGGAAATATACAAGAAATCTATAAGAAATATACAAGAAATTTATAACAACTATACAAGAAATATTAAACAAATAATAAAACAAATATACAAGAAATATACAAGGAATAATACAAGAAATATATATGCAATATGCAAGAAAAATACAATATATATATTTATTTATATTAGAAATAAACATGATATAATACAAGAAATTATGCAAGAAATATACAACAAATAATACAGCAAATATAAAATATATATATATATATATATATACAAGAACTAATGCAAGAAATATATAAGAAATATGCCACAAATATACAACAAATATAGAACAAATTTATAACAAATAATACAACAAATATACAACAAATAATATGAGAAATACATAAGAATTCTTGTATTATTTCATGTATTATTAGTTGTCTATATTTTGGTCTCTTGTGGCAGTGTGTGTATGTGACCACTAGAGGTCCCTGTTGTACAGATGAACCAGTCTCCACACTGATGCACTTTACACTTGACACTGATGTTCTTCATGCTTTCTGCTCCATGTTCAGGTCTATTAGACCATTTTCTCATCTCACATATGCTCCACTTCCATAAATACCCACACGGCAGATGTTTTGTCTGTTCTTAAATAGTGTATTTACAGATATATGACCAACCTCTGTGTGTGTGTGCGTGTGTGTGTGTGTGTGTATGTGTGTGTGTGTGTGTGTGAGGGTGTGTGTGTGTGTGTGTGTCTGAAATCAACACACACTGAGTCATTGAACTGGAAAACATCAGCTGTCCTGCTGACCTACAAAACCACACAGATCAGACTGGAGGGTTGGTTGGATGTGACCATACAGCGTCCAACATGTGGAAGAAAAACCTCCATCACATAAAACTAAAAAAAAAAGTCTGACATATTTTGTTTATACAACATAAACTTGGGTTTAAAGTCTGACAAACGAAGTCAAAGTTGTCTTAGAAATTCAGGTGAGGAGTTACTACATGGTGTCGAGTCATAAATGATGCATGTATTTAGAATAAATAAGAAAAGTAAACAAGAAAAACAAGTAGAAAATGCTGATAATTAGCTGAATTAACATTATTAATAACCAAACACCCAGCACGACAATATCTGAGACATGTCCATTTATAAAGGGAGACACAGCTTAAGTAGTTGTTTTAGTCCCAAGTGTTAGTCACTAGTGTTTGCTCCTGGAGGATTCTGTTGGGTTTCTGTAAATTGACTTAGAGTCTGGTTTTGACCAACTCTATATATAAAATGTCAAGAGATAACTTTTTTGTGATCTGGCGCTATATAAATAAAATTTGATTGATTGAGTGATTTAATTGGTTTTCCCCTGTAAGTTGCTTTGGAAAAAAGCGTCTGCCAAATGCGTAAACATAAACATAAACATAAACATAGTCCACTACCCAGAATGCAATGTGAAAGAGTTAACCGAACCACATATTCTGCCTGTTACTAATGCATTTGTAGATCCACTGTGATCTGTCATGTTAATAATAAGCTGGGACATAATATTGTTGAACTTGCATTTATTTGTCTTGAGAAATTTCAGTTTTTTTGCGGTTGTTCAAGTTATTCATATTTTAAACATGCACTTTTTCACAGTAAACAAAGTGGGAAAAAAAGTATTATTATTTATGGGTTATTATGTCATTATTTTACCCACTTGAGATCAGATTGGTCTGAATGTGGCTCCTCTGACAGCCCTGATCTAGGTGATGTAGAGACTGTAGATACTTGACCTTTCCTCCTTCTCCCAGTGTAGTTCGTGTACATCCTGTAGGTGATGTGGTTCCTGTAGTTACTTTAAACACTTTACCTTTCCTCCAACACTGTAGTTCAATAAATACTGTCCTTCCTGTTGATACTGTAGGTGTTGTAGTTCCTGTAAATACTTCCGATACTTTCCTCTTACTGTTCCTGTGTAGTTCATGTACATATTGTAGGTCAGGGGTGTCAAACATGTAGTCCACCACATGGTCCAGTTTGACCCTTCAGGGTTAAAAATGACACTATTAACCCTTTATAGGGCACTCATTGAAATAATTTCAACCTTAGTGTGTTATTGGACATAGTTTGTAAACGTAAACATTTTCATGTAATTTAATTTTTTTACACTAAGAGAAAAAAGAGGCAAATTTAAGTTTGTCATTATTTCTAGGTTATTGTGGTAGTATTTTACTAATCTGAGCCACTTGGGATTGAATTGGGCTGAATTTGGCTCTTGAACTAAAATGATTGTTAATATCTTGAGTGTAATGTTTGACACCTGTGGTCTAGATACTGTGCATGCTGTAGATGTTGTTACGGAAGAGGATTGGGGCCACTGGGGAAAAAAAAAAAAAGGTCCAGTATGTTTTTTTGTTATCATTCTGAGAAAAGAAAAGTCAGAATTCTGACTTTTTTTTTCTCAGAATTCTGACTTTAAACTCAGAATTCTGACTCTTTTTCTTGGAATTCTGACTTTGAACTTAAAATTCTGACTCTTTTCTCATAATAATAATTTAAAAAAATATTGGACCTTTTTTTCTTTCTTTCTTTCTTTCTTTCTTTCTTTCTTTCTTTCTTTCTTTCTTTCTTTCTTTCTTTCTTTCTTTCTTTCTTTTTCTTTCTTTCTTTCTGTCTGTCTTTCTTTCTTTCTTTCTTTTTTTTCAGTGCCCTTATCCTTTTCCATATCTTGTAGATTCTGTAGATACTTTAAAAACTCTACCTTTCCCATGTAGATACTGGAGATACTGACTGTAGATAATATAGATACTGTAGATACTATAGATACTGTAGACACTATATATACTATAGATTCTGTAGATACTATATATGTTATAGATACTATAGATACTGTAGATACTATAGATACTGTAGATACTGTAGATACTGTAGATACTGTAGATACTGTTGATACTATAGATACTGTAGACACTATATATACTATAGATTCTGTAGATACTATATATGTTATAGATACTATAGATACTGTAGATACTATATATATTATAGATACTGTAGATACTATATATATACTATGGATACTATAGATACTGTAGATACTGTTGGTACTATAGATACTGTAGATACTATACATATTATAGATACTGTAGATACTATATATACTATAGATACTGTGGATACTATAGATATTATAGATACTGTAGATACTATATATATTATAGATACTATAGATACTGTAGACACTATATATACTATAGATACTGTAGATACTATATATATTATAGACACTGTAGATACTATAGATATTATAGATACTGTAGATACTATATTTACTACAGATACTGACCTTCATGTAGTTACTTTACATGCTTTCCCTCTCCTGTCCCTGTGAATATAAGTGTTGTAGATCCTTTGGTGATGTAGTTACTGTAGATACTGTAGTTACTGTAGATGCTGTAGATACTGTAGTTACTATAGATACTGTAGATACTGTAGTTACTGTAGATACTGTAGTTACTGTAGTTACTGTAGATGCTGTAGATACTGTAGTTACTGTAGATGCTGTAGATACTGTAGATACTGTAGATACTGTAGTTACTGTAGATGCTGTAGTTACTGTAGATACTGTGGTTACTGTAGATGCTGTAGTTACTGTAGATGCTGTAGATACTGTAGATACTGTAGTTACTGTAGATGCTGTAGTTACTGTGGTTACTGTAGATGCTGTGGTTACTGTAGATGCTGTAGTTACTGTAGATGCTGTAGATACTGTAGTTACTGTGGTTACTGTAGATGCTGTAGATACTGTAGATACTGTAGTTACTGTAGATGCTGTAGTTACTGTAGATACTGTGGTTACTGTAGATGCTGTAGTTACTGTAGATGCTGTAGATACTGTAGATACTGTAGTTACTGTAGATGCTGTAGATACTGTAGTTACTGTAGATGCTGTAGATACTGTGGTTACTGTAGATACTGTAGATGCTGTAGATAGGGGACAGTTTAATTATTTCCCCTGTCCCCGTGGCCTCTTGATAACTCCGTTGCCATGGTGCCCGGCTGCAGTTTCCCGGATGTAGCACTTGGTTCAACATGGCGTCGAGAAAGTGAGACTTCGGCTAATGTCATTCAGTTTACACAAAGTTGCCCCGCTCCAGGTCTCTTAAACCGAGGAAAGTTTACTTCCACGTCGTAGCGGTCGCGGAAAAAGTTTGCCTGTGATTTCCGGGGTGAGTACTCGCAGTTTGTTGTGTTTTCTGGAGTTAACAGATTGTTGTGCACTAGCTTGTGGCGCGTCTCTGCTGGCCGTTCTGATGCTAAATGGCTAACGTTAGCTTCTGTTCAAGTCTGGTCTCACCGGGTTGGAGGAAATTAGAGTTATCATTTTGGGTTTTATCTGCCTCTGTTGGTGTAAAAAGGTGTGTAGAGAGGCGTAAAGGCTGTGTCTGTGATGGTGGGGCTGAGGCACAGACTGGAAAGTCACTTGTAAAAGTTGTTGAACTAATAAAAACCGCAGGTCTTGTCATGTAACTATGCTAACTTTCCGGCGGCACAGGGTGTTTTTAAGGCTCTCTAAGCTCACTGGACGGCTTAATGGTAAATCCAAGGCAGACAAGCTGATTCTGGTAACATTGGCTGTTCTTATCTGCTTAGACACAGTCCTGCAGCCCTGTTACACCGTCTGTGTTTACTGTGAAATAACTACAAGTCGGTAAGTTGGGAGTTGCTGCCAGCTTTATCAATTCACCATGAAGCAGGAAAAGAGTCGTGTGTCTTTATGTCTGGGTGAAGAACTAAGAGGATGTTGTCTGTCTGAGATATTGTTGCTGTCTCTCCCCTTCTTGACCCCACTTTTATCCCTCACATAAGTCTTTCATGTTTCCTAGTTTCTTTCCTCTCTCATGACAGCCCTGCTACATTCATGTGAGTTTTGCCTGAAGCTTTTCTGAGCTTATGAATCGCCCTGATTGTGGGTTTGTGGATTTTTCTGAGTCTGAGCTTGTGAATTGTACTGATTCTGGGATTATGTATCATCCTGATTCTGAGTTTATGAATTGCACTGATTCTGAGCTTGTGAATTGCACTGATTCTGGGTTTATGAATTGCACTGATTTTGATTATTGTGGTGGTTCTGATCTTATGGATTGTACAACTCTTCCCTTCTGTGTGGCAGATGACTCTCTGAACATTTCTAAACTCAATAGAACAACCATAATCTGTAAATGACTTCCCAATGTATCTATGCACTGTATGATCAATTAATTTATTCATTTGGTGCACTTTGTCTTCTTGTTGTTGGGTTTGCTGCAACAGATAATTCCCCATCCTGGGATTAATGAAGTATTTCTGATTCTGTGCCTGCAGTTAGTTAGTTAGTCAGTTAGTCAGCAAGGTTGTGTGATTAGTCCTGGGCACATCACACATTCCTGGGATGCCAGAGCTGAGCGGAGAGGTCACTCTCACGTACACACTATACCTCGGCAGTATGCGCTCTTATCAAGATCTACCCCCATTCCGACATCATGGCCTTTGAGCAGGGTTCCCACGGTCACAGAAAACCCGGAAAAGTCATGAAATTCATAAACTGACATGTTTTGACTCAGTGGGGCGTGAAGACAGGTGCAAAGATAAATACTCAACAAGCTGTCATGTGACTTGTTAGATGAGTAACAAGACAGGCTACAGAATACACCAATAAGTGTACTGATAAAATGGAAATACCCATACAAAATAATACACCTTAAGTATTACTCTACATTTTACCTTGTACTGCACCTCTTCATTTTATGTATTGTAGTTACTCTTTTATCTATTTGTTTTTCTCTTTGTATTCTATGCATTATCTGTTTTATCCTCTACTGTACAGTGTCCTTGGGTGTCATGAAAAGTGCTTATAAATAAAATTTATTATTATTAAAAATGTGTGTATAGTTAAGGAAGTGGTAAGAAAGGTACAATTAAATGAGGCTGATGGGATTTACTCCAGTTAGAGAATGTTTTCGCTCCTGTTAGATGAGGTAAGGATGGAACAGGGAGTAGAAGGGTAGTTAAAAATGTGCCATATGAATCTGAAGCTTTTTAATGCTTTGAGGTTTTCTGGAAATTGGTGAAGACATCGAGCTGTCGGCTGAGTGTTGCAGCCCAGCGAGGCTGACACTCCCCCGTACCAGTATATTAAAACCAGATGTCTGAAGAATGGTCAATCTGTCATGGTCAAATGTAAATTCAGTGTCTGGTGAAAGAATCCTTTCTGAAAACCAAGATAACATGGGATGGAAAGGATGGAAAGCGCCCTGCTAGATCGTCCTGGGTATCATCCACAATGTAATACTGATGCCTGAGCTTTGATACTGGCTCCCGGATAAGGTTTTTTTTTTGACACCATGTTAATAGTCTTGCATCAGAAAGACCAGTCTCCAGTGTTGGAGATAAGTGTGGAAATGGATCTAGCAACATGGACCATCCTTCTACAATCAGGGTATATACTCTCTGGGTGATTTGTATTCCGTTAAATGAACCACAGTTGTCATAAATGGCTCAGAGTAGGGGCCTTTGCAAAATAATGTCAAGGTCGAAGTTGCTATAGTGGAACAAAATTGGGGGAAAAAAAATCAATATTTGCAATTTTTAGCTTGTGTGTGCAGCTCAGAGGTCATTGGATTTTTTTGTAGTCATATTATGTGAAGTTTACAAAATGGCTCGTTATGAGACTAGGGCTGAACACATTATACTGTAGAATCCATGTAATTAATGAGAAGCAGCATATTTGTGTAACATTACTTTAGATGCTCCAGTATTATTAGATGTTGGTACAAACAGATGTTTTTGTGGTACTGAAGCAGAAAAACTCCTGGACTTGAGTGCACAGGCTCTCTGTACTTCTTTACTTTGATGTTGATCTTGTTAAGTTTTTAAGTTGAATTCAGACAAATTAATATATCCCTAATGGGCAGTTAGTATATTTGCAGTTTTCTCCCACGCATACAACGGAAAGGAAACATTAAGAGACATATGGGCCCCTAAAATGATTTTTAGATTTTAGATGCCAGCTTTTTAGACCCAATAATAAAAGAGAAACTTAGACATATTTCTCCCCAGGGTGTACCTAACGATGACCTCAGATAAATGCAAAACAAATTATACTCTTGCTCTGAGCCATCCCAAAATTAATGAATTTTTAATAAAATATTGGGGCCAAAAATAGGAGCAAAATTGGGACTGGAAAAGCTCCCTCGTTGTCAGTGCATTAGATCTGAAAAACATGTCTGTAAATGGTCTTACATAGACTATGAATAAAGACACTGTGTTAAATGTGTCGATCCTAGTGGTTTTTCTAATCCAGACATGCAGGTTTTTCATGAATCTCAGTCTCATTCCAGGTTTTGTGTGTAACCCATTGTGTCCACTGGTGTTACATGCAGAACCTGTCTATGTAAACAAATAAATTGTGAGTGATTTTGCAACAGTGGTCATTTTTGTGAAACACTCTGCCTTGCATAATTAGTTCAATTCCCAGAATGTACCTGTGAGAGAATAAAAAGATATTCCAAAAATAGTAGCATGTAATTTTCATGTCCTTTTACTGTGTTACATGCAGATTTTTGTATAAAAAATAATATGAAAAATATATAAAAATGTGTTTTATCTGAAAAATAGTTTCTCTTTTATCTCAGTAAATATTTATTTTTAAAATACACCCAAAGTGGTTCCAAACTTGCTTCATAACATTAGTCTACATCTGGTTTGAATTTTTAGCCCCCATGTCCTGTTTTTAGGGACCAGTTTCATAGACGCACCCAGATAACAAAATTCAAAAAACAAGAAACCAGAACTAAAATCCAGTACATGAAGGAGTGACTTTAATCTGAAATGGGTGGGGTCTGTGTTTAAGAGATTAATAGTAGAAGGAATAAGACTTTGCTTAGTGATTTCATGGTCTTCTGGTTTGTTTTGCTTCAGTTTGTTTTCTGTCCTCCCTGTTCTGTAGTCACAGTAGTAGCAGTGAAGGGATTTCTGAACGTCTGGAGGCTACAGACAACATGAATGAAAAAGCCTTTCTCTTCTTTCACTGTAAATCTCAGAGCTGTTTCTCTAAATCCTCATATAAACTACAAGGCTCCACCAGTCTGCTTGTTCTTCCTCTCCTGTCAACAAGAGAGATTTTGTGTGATTGTGTGTTGGATTACCATTCCACATCTGTTGGGTCTGATTATAACAGAACACATATATATTTTTTCTGTTTCCTGTTTAGATATGGACCATCAGCGCCACTGCCTGAAATAACACCTGTTGTATCCAGGTTTTATCAGCTGCAGCTGATTATTAGCTCTGTAAATTACAGAACAGAGCCTGGGCTGAGCTAGATTCTGTTGTATGAGTGACTTCATAACTCAGATATGCAGATGAAATGTATTCGTTGCTAAATAACAGAGTCATTTTGCATTTCCTGACTCAAGACTGCACAAACTAAAGTGAAAAACAGCAACATCTGGATCCATTTAGGCTGTAGGTGTCCATCAGAGGAGTCTGGGGGTTTCAGTGGAAACGGGTTAAAGAAGCTGTGTCTGTGGTGGATGACAGTAGGTAGGCTGAGTAATGAGGGTGGGCAGAGGTCAGGTGGTAGAGGGCGGTGTCCAGAAGGGGGTGGGGCTAATGGTAGGGGGCATGTTGTCATTAGTTTGGGTGGTGGGGACTCTTCAGACACACCGAGACAAACAGCTGCCGTTCAGCCGCTGTCTTCAGCTTCAGATACACTTCAAAACAAATTTCACATCGGGTCGAGGCTGTGAACCGTCAATGACATCATCACGTCGCCGGTCCTACAGTCACGTCGTATTTTACTATCAGGGGTTGTTTATCTGAGAACAGAACTGGGAAAGAAAGTTTTAAAATGTTCTGCTCCCACTGACTGGAAGAACCTACAAAAGGAGATTAAAATTAAAGATCTGGTCTCTGTAAATACGTTCAAAGTCATTTTAAATGAGCAGGAAAATGATAAATCTGGATGTAGATGTTTTTTCTAATGGATTGAATCAGGTTTTGCTTTGAGGTGCTTTTAAGGAACATTGTTGTATAGTTTTAATACCTTTTAAATTATGGATGGTGTTTTATATGTATGTGTTTTAGTTTAGTGATTTATGTATGGTTTTAGAACTTAGTTTTATTATGTGTTTTATGTATATTTTTAGTGTCGATCTGTAGATGAAATCTATTTTCTGTAACTTCTGCTGTGAGGGCACTCTTACAAAAGGGATTTTTAAGATACATGAGTATTTTCCTGGTTAAATAAAGGTTAAATTAAAAAAAAAAAATTACAATCTCATCGTCATGTTGTTGAGTTTAGGATTAGCCATTACTTTGATGCGTGTGTTTTACAGATGTTTGTCTTTTCTGAATAATATAAAACCACAAATTAACTGTCTGCTTTCTTTGTTTTTTGCTCAGGATCAAAATCAGCTTTTAAATCATCATTAAAAATCAGTAAATTGTAAAATAAATAAATAAATAAATAAATAATAATAAACATTAGTTCTTTCACCTGACTTGTGATGTCAGGTTTCTGGTCCATCTTCTGGGATTGTTGCATCCCATGTTGTTAAACTTGTCCATTGCTGACTTCATGTTTTGTTCATGTTTGTGCTTCCACAGCTGTGCTAGAGTTGACAGTGGTGCTCTTTTCAAGGACAGTTTAGTAATAGTTTTGTCTAACAACTAAAAGCAGATACCACCATCCTGAAACGTATATCCTGTTGCTTATCTAGGAGCAGATATTGGTCCATGTGGGTTATTTTCCAGTTAGTGTCTATGGTTAATCCTCTGTGGATGTGAATGTTGCTGTCGTCATGGTTATCATCTCATGTGAACTTGTCTTTATGCACCACTGAGCTGATATGTGTTGAAGTCTCATGGATGAGAGATGAAACGTTTACAAGAACAAAACCAGTCCAGTTGAACTTCGAAAACTGACAAAGACAAATATGTTTGCTTTGTGTGTTTTTAATTGTTTTTTAGTGTCCTGTTGTAAAGTGATGTTAAGGATGACAGGATGCAAAAAATACATCAGCTTCAGTATCTCATCATTGTGTTCATATTGATTATTGATCATTTTATATGATCAGGAGTGTGAAGAGGATGTTGACTGGATCGTCTTCAACAGTTTTTACATATTTTATTAATGGCATTATGTTAACAAACCAAATCAAATTATGTTAAATAGGTTTATTTTTTATGTTGTACAACTGCTTTGAGTATATGAGCTAAAGTCAAACTAAAGTCTATTGTAATTTCCTTTTAGCAAAATGTGAAACTGATACTGAAATCAATCTATCAGAAATCTATAATGATATCCAGCACTAGTAGGGTTGAACTTTCATTGAAAATCCCCAAATGTTAAATAATTTTCAACCTGTAATTCGGATTTAAGTAGTTTAATCATTTCCAAGTCAATGACTCAAAAGTGTGTTTAACGTATTATCGCAATATACATTTCTGTTCTTCTATAGGGTTGATTTTTGTTAGCATATGTTCACATTCTCAGTTAAAATACTTCCTATTTTAACTTTTTCTTTCAATGTTCTGATGTGTTATTGAATTATACTCGCATATAGTTGGATCTGAAACAGATATTCGATAATTCTGACTGTTGTGTTTGTCACAATCTGATGTGATGAGGGAGTTAAAACCATCTTTTGATAACCTCGAGGTCAGGTTATGGCAATTTTTTCTTATTTGATTTAACCCTATGAGCTTTAAGTTACAAAATCATTGGTTACGCGTGTGTTTTTTTTGTCACAATCTGTCTAATTCGGATCTATTGTCTTGTTCCATCTCCTGTGAATAATGTAGAATCTCAAATAACGGTCTGCTGTCTGCCCCAAAAATCTGCCTTAAAACTGAAAGAAATAATGATTTAACTTTCATTGTGATTAATGTAAAATGTTTGTTGTGATTAAAATTCTCCTGCTGTGTGAGTTTGCACTGGGATGGATGAGAAAACATGATGGAAACATTAAAAGTCTCTCATCTGACTCATTATATCAGGTTTCACAGAGGGAAAACAAGGTTGGCACCGGTGAAAAATGAAAAGGAGGGATGGAATGTGTAGAGAGGAAGAGATGGAGGGGTAGAATAAGAGTGGAGGGATGTGGGAGATGAAAGTGGACCCTGTGTGAGTCGATTGGTCTCGGTTGTTTGTGAAAAGTCCAGATCTGACCGAGGACCAGAACCCGACTCCACCTCATATCAGGGGAATGAAGAACTTCACTGTTTCTCTTCTGTTTTGTGTTCAGTCCTCAGCTCAGCTTATTAGACCCCACATATGTTTTTTTTATCTGCAAGAATTTGACGATTGAAGAGCTACTGTTAGTGACTCTTTGACTTCTCCATAATGACCCGTGACTCTGCCCGCAGCACTCGACGCTTCAAAAGAATTTAGACGAGTCCGGAGATGAGGATCAAGCTGAGATGACTGGAACTGGATAAATAAGCCCTGGGTGGGGAAGAAAAGGGAATAGGAAAGAAAGAAACCCACCGAGGGTTCATACATTATGATTCTTCTCTAGAATGCGAAGAAAAGGCCAAGATTATTGCCTTAGAGAAAAAAAAAAATCCTCTCTGGAATGACTGCAGCCGCCAACGTCAACACAGCCCTGTAGGTGCTCAGGAACAGAGGCTAGAACTCCATTTTGACTAAAAACAACATTTAATAGGATAACAATAACAGCCTTATTTTTTAGGGGTTTTCAACTGCAACGTCTGGCTCCAGAGGGTGTTCTGTACGGTACGTATAGAGTTAAAAAATAGAACAGGGTTATAACAAATGTTTGGAATTAAAAGATTATTTATCCCTTCAAGTCCTAAACGGGCACAAGCAACAAAAAGCATCTACTGATTCTAAACTGTTTAATACCTGTTAGTCCACTAATCTGATCAATACATGTAAATAATTGGTGTAAAATGCAGTTTGTCATCTTTTCATGGTCATCAGATTATGACCCATTTGGACGTTCAGAGGCTCCGTAGTTACCGTGGAAACACCGTCATCTTCTGCAACATTGCATCACCAGTAAAACCCATGGGAGTTGGATCAATGACAGTGGATGGAGGCCGGGGATGTCAAACTGATTTTAGTTCAGGCCCAGTATGATCTCAAGTGCGTCTGACCAGTAAATAATAAGAGTGAAAAAATGTAAAATTACGTTATGAAAGTGATTACACCTACAAAGTATCCTTAAAATGTGAATAACACAAACAACTGAAATTTCTTAAGAAAAATAAGTGCAATTTTAACATATTATGACTCAGTTTATCATTAACACATGTCTATTACAACTTACAGATCACAGTGGATCTACAAATACACAAACATTTAGTAACAGACAGAATGTTGCTAAAATTACACTTACTTCCTCTGAAGACACTTCAGGTTCATATTTTTCAGGTTATTTACATTTGTGAAAGGAGATTTTTTTTTTTTTTTTTTAAATGTAAGCATTTTCAATTTTAATAATTGTACTTTTACACTAAATTAAAACACACAAAATTGTGAACATTTTGTGATTATTTATAGATTATTATGATCGTATTTTACTGGTCCAATCCACTTCAGATTGTAATGGGCTGTATGTGGAACCTCAATGAAACATTTGTGACATCCTTAATTGTTAAAATCTAAAGTGTGATTTTTGCTTTTCTCAAATTCATCCTGGGCCAGTTTTGGCCCACAGGCCATATGTTTGACACCCCTGATGTAGACGCTTGTTTTTATATTCAGTTAATGATATATTTTGCTGAAAACGTCACTTTTCCCTTTTCTCTGCTTTAATAATATAACCATTGAATTTAGTCTGAGCTTTTATGAACATCTACATGATCAGTGATAAATATACAGAAAATACCTGATTTTCACAGAAAAATGCAAAAATCCATGAGAACGATACAATTAATGCTAATAAATCATTTAGGAATGTTGAAGTGTCACCCACAAAAACAGTTGTCAGTCTCTGAGGGTTAAGGTCAATACTCTTGTTAATTTAGCCACAAACCTGTAGGTTTTTTAATTGGTTGTTGATCCTGCTGCACGCCAGTCGATTAACTATTAACTCGTCCTAATTGTTAGACGAATTGTTAGTGAAAACGCTGTGTACTTGTTCTATCCCTCTGTTTGCCCAGGTGCTTTTGTTCTGGTCTCTCCTTCTCTCTGCGCAGAAACAGTGAGGAGTTTTGTTCTTGTGTTTGCATGTACCAGTTTTAATCTCTGCTCCGAAAGAAGAAAAAATCAAGCTCAGGCCTGTAAGTCACAGCGATATGGAGTTTCACAAACGCACACAACACACTGACACTTCTGGATGGTGTCGGAGGTGTTGGTGATATGGGGATGTGTTATAAAGGGAGCTGAAACAAGAGGGAAAAGCGGCTTTTTGTGTTGTTAGTGTAATGCTGGACTGGTCTACATGTTAGGCAGGACTTTAGTTGCATAGCTCTGATTTATTGTTGCAGGATTTAGTCTGAGTGAATCTGAGTTTCACATGATTTATGCAAATTAAAACCCTTATCTATAGCCTAAAACAGAGCCTATGTGCTAATTTCTAGTTTTCAGGCTGGATTTGTTGTGTTTCTGTGTAATTTAATTCACTGTACTGCTCGAAGGCGGACTGCTGGCGGCTTTTAAGGTGGAATGTTTTCTGTCACTAACTGCATGAGGCGACAGTGAATCAGTTAATACACCTTAACTATCCATATGCTTTCACCACCTCATTATTTTGATCACTTCTCTTCATGACACTTTAACTATGACTGAATCTTACAACATGTTAATGAATTTCTACTGGTATATGTGAACTGTTGGAGCGTTAATGTTGTTCACATGTCTTCATCCATGTCTGTGAACTCTTTTCAACTCTTTCATATGATGTCATTGGCTGCACAGAGCATATCAGCCTGGTATTCAGTCCTTGGACACATTCCTGTTCAGACTGATAGACAATGAGGACAAATGCGTCCCAGTCAACCCCTGAATATGTCCTGAGACATCGGACTGGAATGTGTCTTGAGATGATCCTGAGTGTGTTGAGACTTTCTGTCAGAGCTGAACATGGGATCAGATTGGACAGGACAGACCAACAGGGACATGAATGTTTCTGCTGCTACAGGAAAGTGAAGGTAAACTGTCATGTTCATGGACCATCTGTGAAGTAGGTACATGATGTCATGATGTCCAACCCTGTCCACCTGATGGAGTCTTTTTTTTTTTTTTTTAATTCACTGTCTTCATCTTTACATTTTTCTTCTTCATTGTCATCTTGTTTGTATTCTTATTCCTTGTCTTCTTCATTTTTCTTCCTCATTCTGTTCTGTCTTCATCTTTTTCATCTTCATCTTCTTGGTTTTGGTCATCTTCATTGTCGTCTTAGTCTTTGCCTCCATCTTTGTCCTCTTCATGTTTTTTTCTCTCTCTTCTTTGTTGTCATCTTTGTTGTCATCTTGATCTTTGCCTCCTTCTTTGTCCTCTTCATCTGTGTCTTCTCACTCTTCTTCTTTGTCTTTGTTGTTATCTTCGTCGTTGTCATCTTAGTCTTTTCACCTGCTTTTTCTTCTTCTTCATCTTCTTTGTTTTCTACTTTGTCTTGGTCATCATTTTTGTTGTCTTCTTCATCTTTGCTTCCTTCTTTGCTGCTTCATCTTCATTTTCTTCTGCTTCTTCTTTGTCTTCTTCCCATTCTCTTCATCATCTTCTGCTGTTATTCTTCATTGTCATTTTCTTTGTACTTCTTCCTTGTCTTCATTTTTCTTCCTCATCGTCGTCTTCATCTTCTTGTCTTGGTCATCTTTGTTGTCGTCTTAATCTTTGCCTCCTGCTTTGTCTTCATCCTTGTCTTCATTTTCGTTGTCTTCATCTTTGTCATCGTCGTCTTCTTAGTCTGCCTTCTTTATCTCCTTCCTCTTCATCTTTGTCTTTTTTGTCTTCTTCATTTTCGCCTTCATCTTTGTCTTCATCGTTGTCTTCTTAGGTACCATCGTGTACCGTTGTGCGTCATGCAGACAGAGAAGCCCATATGATAGAGGATGACTGAGCTCACTAATGACAGGGCAGGCTGATATGATGGTCTCCACAAACATCACCTCATTACCTCAGTTTTTCACAACATGCCATCACCATCTAATGGCGGAGCTGCACTCAGTCACAGATTTACCGTACACTTTGATGTTTAACACAACGGTAACATTTTGCAGCGGGTGTTATGTCGGCTTCATGAGTGTAGTTGTGTTTCAACCTGTTCTCTGCCATTTTTTACCCAGGTATAAACTGGAATCTGAGTTTGATGACAGATGAGGCTCAGGTTTTATCTGCTGGTCACACTGAGGAGTTTACCAGTCTCAACTTGATGTGTATGTGTAATATCCTCGGGCAGCACTGGAGGATGCTTTTCTTAGTTATTTACTGAGTTTCATTATATTTCCGAAATGGCGTTCCTGGGATATAATGATTTTCATGTCCTTCGTGTGAATGCGATAACTAGGACAGACTTCGTTGGATTTCTTCTCCCTTGATAACCAACGAAGGGGACCCCTAGTGGGAGAACCCTATCGATTTCAGCTTCTGCATGAGTATTATTAGTCACCCAAATGGGGGTGCTTTAGTTGAAAATCAGTTTTTTGGACATAAATCGAGGAATAATAGGTCGATTGAGATAAAATTTGGTTTATATTGATCGTCTTACAAATGTCCATTTTCTGTCTATGATCCAGAGTTCATATGGTGTGATTTTCATCCACTAGGTGGAGTTTTGTGGGGAAAAATTGGTTCTCTGACCGTTATTCTGCTACTATCAGGTCCATGTAGCTCAAATTGCATTCATATCCATTGTCTAATCTAACAATTATCTGTCTTCATGCCACTAATTTGAGTTCACATGGTGTCGTATTTTGACACCAGGTGGTGTGTTTTTTCCGAATGGCTGGGGGAGCAGAGGATTGGGGGATTTCCGGGATATACCCTTGCTGTCGGCCCCCAACAGCTTAAGCCTCGTTACCAGTGTATCCACTACCAGCATTTTCTCCAGGTTTGTGGAGGACTTGGGTATTTGAGGAGCTGAGTTTGGTGACATACAACTAACAGAAAGCTACAATGATTGGTCAAATTTACACTGAAGGTGGATGAAATGGCAAAGTTGTTCCTTTCATAGAGAATGGCTGAATTCGTGGTGATTATTGCAACTTTGCAACTTCCTAGAGGGACTGTATTATCAGTAATTTCTTTGAATATTTCAGTAACAGGCTTCAAGTTGTATGTGTTTTTAAACTGCTGTGGCCTCAACTAAATTTGCACTTTAAAAATTGCACTTTGGTCAAAACTTTTCTGTTATTACTAAATAACTGTTTATTTTAATTTATTGTCTACCTGTTTTTTAAAACCTGTATTCTTTCATGGTGTGTGCCACTGACCTCTTGGTCAGGTCACCCTTGTAAAAGATCTTGATCTGATTTCAAAAAAAGGTTGAATAAAAAATATATATAAATTTGTCAATATTCCACGCCCAGGCTCAGGACAAACAAAACATAGTTTTATCATTCATGTCCTCTAGTTTTCAGGTCAATAAATGGTATTCCATCTTCACTAGTTGTACTGAATGAGTATAATTAAGCTATTTAAACTTATACAAGACTAGTGGTGTTAAAGGAATGCACAAGACCCAGGCCGTGTTCAGACTGGGTATCTATGTCTGTGTCTAAGTACTTTGGACCCAAAAGTCCACTTAATTTTATCAGTGTGAATCTGATTTGCAGGTTACAGCCAACTGGATATACCCTCCACTCAGTTCAGCTAATGTCGACTTCAGTTGAGTTGGCTTGGTTTTGGAACCACTGTGTTATATTTTCACTGCAGGGATAGTGTTCACCTAGTGTGGCCAGTCTTCATAGTATTATAGTATATTAGTATGCAGTGTTATTATCAGTGGGACACCAGTTATGAGTGATACAACAGTGATAGAGGAGGAATCTTAAAACTGCAAGTTATCATTTCAGACGTGTATATAGGTGTTTACATAGAAAATCTGTTATTGATTCATTATTACACTTAAAAATTTGTGCCGATGTTTTTTTTTTTTTTAAGATTTCCCACTAGCTGGGTGTTGTGAAATGATGACACATGCTTACGTATTTTGTTTTGACCAGTCTGTGATCTGTATGATTTTACATCATGTTTACTATTGTTCAGTGAAAGTGATACTAGAAACTGTTTGATAGTACCTGGTGCTCCTCGCTTTCATGTCGTAGAAATGCTACAAAAAATCTGTACCAGGCTGAGTCAAGCTGATACAGGCTGTGGAGAAGTGGCCTTGAAAATGTCTTTTTGCTCTACAGTGAAGAGGATATTAACTCTGATTCACACTCAAGCATCCTAATAGTGACAGTTCTCGACTTTAATACCGCAAAGAACAAAAACGTGGAGATGTAACATGGAGGTGACCTCCTGCCTCTGATGATAAAAATGACTCATTCTTCTCATTTTAATCCATAAAGACCCAAATATCCACTTGTGACTGAAAGCATCTGCTGATCTAAAATGTTTAATACCTACTGATCCACTGATCTATCAATACATGTAAATAATTGGTGTAAAATTTAGTGTGTCATCTTTTCATGGTCATCAGATATGACCCATTTGGACGTTCAGAGTCTCCGTACAGAACGTGGCAGCACCGTTATCTTCTGCAACATTGAGCCTGTTTACATGACCATAAAAGTCCGATATCTGTGAGTAATCAGATAATTGCAGTAATCACAACTAACGCATTTACATACACTTAAGAAATGCGATAATCGAAAAACCCTGGTTTAGATGTTCAGGTTTCTTTCGGAGTATGGATGTATGTAGTGATGGTGACTTAAACTTCCTGCTGTCTTCCACTCATGTTTGACTACGTAACTTTCATTTTCTACTATTTTTAATTGTATTTACATATGTAAAATGGAAAAGAATGAAATAAATCAAATTAACCTGTATGCATGTGGGAAGACATCGGAGTACTGGGGAGAAATCTAGGTGTGTTAATCCGATTTCTCATAATCAGATAACTGCTGATATCGGATAAAGCCTATCGGATTATCCTGTTTACATGATCACTTGAATAATCTGATGACTCCAGAAATCAGATAATGATCGGAGTATTGGTGTGCATGTAAACGGGCTCACTTGTTTTTGCATTCAGTCATTAATATCTTTGCTGAAAAGTCACTTTTTCTTCAGTTTTCTGTTTTGATATAATGACCTTTGAAGTTACTCTATATCTAATTAATTGTAGGAAATTATATATAGGGAAATACATGATTTACAATGGAAAACAGCAGGTAATATCATCATAAATGATGATAAATCACTTAAAGGAGTGATATTTTGCTTTTTTTAAAAAATGGAATTTTGCATTTTCCAACATTTCCCTGTGGTCTACATAACTGTAAATGCTTAGCTTGGGTCTGAATTCTTCATTAATTCAACTCCACAGGTCCGTCTTCAACCCTGTTTCTGAGTAATGACACCAGAAAGGTGGTTTGGAGCGCTGGCCCTTTAAATGCACATGAGCCACTTCAGGCCCCGCCCCCTCCAGGTTGTTGGCTGTTCTGCTCTGTCCTGTTCAACCAACAACTGAACATTTTAGGTAATGGGCTCCAAGTCTGGACATATTTTCAGTATGGACTACATCTGCTACGGACTAGAGTTTATACTTCTTCTGACTCCTTTTTGACCATGCAGAATTCAGACTTGCATGTACTTGAAGACAGATTCTGTTCATTTAAATGTTATTTTGTTTTGTCTTATTTTGCTTTGTTTTGTTTTATGTAGTTTCTTTGCATGTTCAAAATAAATAAATAAATAAAATAATAAACCGCTGCTGCTGACAAACAATTAAGGTGTACTCTGAGAAATGTTCATCGGAAGTCTTGACCTTATATGTGCAAATGTTGTGATGTAACTAGTTATAGATGTAACAAATTAAGCAGGAATTAAAACGGGTTGTAGAAATCCACTTGATTTTTGCCAAAATGAATATAAAGATAGCTTTGCAGCAGCTGGAGGGTTCAAATTCAAAGTTTTGGAGCTATTAGGGTCCAAATACACAAAAAAATGAACCAAAGACTAATAAAAGTGGGTTTTGAGAAATATGACCCCTTTAAGGAAAGGTTTAAATAGAGAGATAAATTCATTTGGGAACTTTTTTGGGTCTTTATGGGTTAATGTAATTTACACACTAATGTCAACTGGCATTTTATTCTCCTAATTCCCCTTCAACTTGACACACTGAACCTTTCCAAATGTTTCCTATTAGCGTCCAGTTCTTTTTGTTTGTGCTGGTCTGATGTGGCAGGTAGTTGAGAGTTGTTCATGTGATTAAACACAGCAACTGTGAATCCAGCTGCTTGTTGGTGGATTATTTGTTTTGGCCGTCGGCTGCAAACTTCTGCCAGTGTTTTTCTTTCTTTCTCTTTTAACCTCAATCAGAATCACAACAGAACAGAAGGTGTGTTCCTGGTCTCCCTTTAATGTTTTTTAGGTGATTGGTACGAACTCTCCCGTGAACTTGACCAGGTTGTTTCTGTGTTTGTGACAGTCGATGCAGAGGTCAAAGGTCAAACCGGTCCGTATGTGTGTGTGTTGAACATACATGGAAGCCGGTTTGCGTGTACGTGGCGCTCTCTCCCTGCCGTCTTTATCATTGACCTTTCCACATTCCACAACCTGCCTGTGGAAGTTGTCCCTCATTGGCTGCAACTGTGTGCTTTATTTAAACTGGGCTTTGGGATTGGCAGATTTGTGTGTTTCTGGCGCTGCGAGCTGAGTGGACCTGTCCCTGCTGTATTTTTACTCTCACAGGAGTGTCAACAGGCCTTTTTTATTCCGTCGACACCTTGTGGTCTGGAACAGTGAAGATAATGAAACAAATAGAGGCTGGTGGCTTTGAGTCCTCAGCAGGTTGTGGACTGATCACTGATTTGACTCCTGTCTTTTCAGAATATGGATGATAATTTAGCCAGCAAGTCCCTTTCATTTAGACAGTTTATTTAACTTGACAAGCAGGGCGGCATGTTAACACCTCACTGATTTAGGAATCTTGTAAAAATATGGGTGTAGAGTGATAATAATAAGTAACACCTGTAATTACCTGGTATTATTACATGAAAATATGGAAGTCGGAATAAGTAATTATCATACTATAACATACTATAATGTTCGGTACTGTAACTAAAATTTAGCATCTGCTCAAGTGGAACTATAAAAATACTAGAACTTGTTACCTGGAAACTGTTTTCTATATATGAATAAAAATACCATGGTATCTGTTTCTATTTGTCCACGGTAGTGTTAGATTAAACCTAATGTCATAACGCTGTATTTATGCACTTTTTTTTTTTTTTTTGCATAAGGTGTTCCTGTCCTGTAAAAATTGAGCTAATGCATATGATTGTAGATGGAAACAGTAGAAACAGTTCTGAGATATTGAACATTTAACTTATGTGGCCAATCCTTGAACGTGTGGGCTGGTAATATGCAATTATTTCTCAGTGTCATACATTAAAACACATCTGAGATGGAAAACAGCAACAGAATGCTCTACTTCCTCTATTCTTTTAATCAGTCATGTGTAATATGCCTACAGCGTCACCTTCAGACCAGATTGTGTTTTTTTTTTTTTTTTTTTTAATATTTGAAACCAGTTTGACCTGCACTTTATTTGCATGTTCTCTGTTTTCCATACCTTCACTTTGTAGATCTGTTTGTCTGAACTTCTGAACCAGGGCACTTTTGGATGGTTGGGAGATTTTTTTTTTCTCTCTAAATTAAAAGCAGTTGTTTCACTCACCTGCTGCATCATGTTAAAACACCACAATAATACTTCTACTGGCAGGTAAACACAGTAAGTGAGATCAAGTAAAATATGACAAATATCATTATCCTGCTTATTGAAACAGATGGAGAGCATCATTTGAAGATGTGGATAAATGTAATAAAACATTGTTTCTGCACCTTACATTAAGGTTGGAAATTATGCGTCGACCCACAGTAATATTTGTGTTCTGGGATCATATTACCATTGAATGATGCTCAGTACAGTGTAGAGCTGCTACATAATATTGTAAATGCACTTAGAAATCCACATGCAGTGCTCCTTAGAAATTTACCTATCAGAGTATAATTATGTACACTGAAAGTCCGTTATTGATTTGTTAAAGAAGCGTCTAGTTTTTTTTTTTTTTGTTGTTTGTTTGTTTTTTATGTCCCACTAGCCTGACATTGTGAGATGATGACACACACTGATATGTATCTGTGATCTGTATTTTACATCATATTTAGTATTGCCCAGTGAAGGTAATACGAAAAATTGTAAATGAAATTGGAGAAGAAATGCCAAAAAAAAACATACAGAGTTGAGTCCAGCTGATCCCAGCTGTGGAAAAGTGGCCTCGAAAAAGTGTGTGTGCACTTTAATGAAGGGGGTATAACCTGTAGGTCACGATTTTTAGCAAGTCACAAACATGCCAATGGTGACAGTATTTGACTTTAATGCAGTAAAAACTCATAATAGTATGTACTGTCACATGAAACTGTAAATGCATTTAGAAATCCACATGTCTGTTAGACAGTAAATCCACTGAAAAGCCCTGTCTTTTTTACATTCACATCCATCTACAGATCAGGTGAAGTGCACTGTCAGCTGACAAAGCAGGTAACAGAATACACCTGTCCATCCAGATTCACCACACGTGACTGAACCAGGAGGTGAAGGGTTTTAGAGTCTGGAAGGTTTAGGTTTTACCAGACCCTCCACCTTCTTATCTTTCTTTCTCTCTCTCTCTCCTCTGTCGCTCTCTCTCTTTCTCTCGCTCTCTCTCCCCTCGCGCTGTCTCCCTCCCGGTGACCATGATACTGGGCCTCGTGCTGCTGAAACCATAGGAATGCGACACACTTTTTATTTACAGCTCGAGACCAACCCACGGAGCTTTGTTCCTCGCGTGCGTGTGTTGTTTTCCACGCCGCCGCGCGTCACTCTTGAACCGTGTCCGTTCGGGTTTTTTCGGAGGTCGAGCCGAAGCCGAACGCACCTCGCGTCTGTTCACGGAAACAACTTTTCCGTCGGTTTTTTTTTTTTTTTTTTTTTAAATCCCCCGTCGTCTCAGCTGTGTGTCCGACATGAGATCAGGTGGATAGAGGGACGTCCACGGTGAGTATCCCCACGTCCACGGCGGGGCTTCCTGCTCCACGTCCCGGTGTTTTGTGCGTGAAGGCTGTTATGAAGGTGGAATACACAACTTCACGGCTGCGTTCGTGGGAGTGAAAGTTAATCTGGGCCACAACAACAAAACTCCGTTGTTAGAATCTCACAGCGTGGATTAACTGTGAGTTAGGAAAAAGCATAATAAGTTTATTGTTTGCCTCGTATGAAGGGGGGTCACAAGAAAGCAGCCAAGAACAGGGTGAAGAGATGATTTCTGCTGCAAATACACTGGATGTCTGTCTTTGAAACCTCCTCTGAAACGTGTCAAATGTCTGTATAATAGTATAGATCAGTGTCATTAAAATAAAATAAGAAAATACAATACAAAAAATAAAGGCTTTGCAATATATCATGTCAGATTTTTTTGTTTACATTCTCAGCTGTTTAACCCATCAAGACCCAGTGCTACTTATCTAGCAGTTCCAAAATATTTTTTTTTCTCTAAATGTGCCTTTTCTTAATTGATTTATCACCACTTATTATAATATTATCCTCTGCATTTTGCGATTTTTTGGTGTAAATGATGCATATTCCTATATTTAATTCACTGATCATGTGGATGTTCATTAAAACTCAGAGCAAATTCAAAGGTTATCATACCAAAAACTGAGAAAACTGAAGTAAAAGTGACTTTTTCAGCAAAATATACCATTAATTGAACATAAACCCAGTGTGTCCATCCACTATCATTGATCCAACTCCATGGGTTTTACTGGTGAATCAGTGTTGTAGAAGATGACCGTGTTTCCACGGTAACTACCTCTGAGGCTCTGAACATCCAAATGGGTCATATCTGATGACCATGAAAAGATGACAAACTTCCCAAAGTTTCCTCCACAAAGAAGTGTTCAAAGTCGCATAATAACCCAATCTGTGCTAATTTTCTTTACTTTAATGTAATTTAAGAAAGTGAGTCTTGAAATATGACAAATGTGCTCATTCTCTCTTTTATTTCTCTCTGTTGAAAGTGACAGAGCATTATTTATGATGGGTCTTGAAGATACAGATAAATGTGGTAAAACATTGTTCTGGCACCTTACATTAAAGTTAAAAAATACTCATTGACCCAAAATCAAGTAATATTTCTCTATATTACAAATAAGAACCCAATCTGTGCTCATTGTTTATATGATGCATGTGATATAGTTTAAGGAAATGAACAAAAGAAGCATTGAACCAGTTTTTATCTTGATGTCTTGTTTTGTTGTGCCATTTTCAACTTGTCACATCTTTAATAGATAATCTTAAACCTTTAATGAACCTTTAATTTATTAAGAAGTAATGATTTGACATTTGTAATGACAGGTGTCAATGTTAGCTGATAGTAGAATGTTGTACTAAACAAACACAATAAGAACTAAACAGCTCCTACAGGGAAACATTATTTAGCATTACTTTCATGACATTATTATTTATTGTTGATTATCTTCGATCTAATTAATTGATTTATCTGCTTGTTTTCTTGATTAAGTAATTCATTATTTGATAAATAAAGAAAAATACAGTTCTTAAGAGTTTAAAATGGAATCAGACAAAAATCACTCAAACTTATTGATTTATCAGAATACTCCGCGATAGATGAACTAGTCAACTGCTGATTGATGAATTGTCGCGGTTCTACACGTCTTGAATGAAACCTGTAACAGATTAAATTTCATATTGTCTGAACAGTAGAGTTCAGAGCAAGGTCACAGTGAATACCAGACATTTGGATCTGTTTGTTTTATTGCTGTTTACATATTTCTTTTATATTCTGGCCGTATCTAGATACAGAGACTCTTCAATGCATGTGTGTGAAGGTTCTAAGCTGATTTAACAGACTTGTGCACAGTTGTGTGTGATTGTCAGGTCAGCTGTTGGACTCACTCATGTGTCTTTCTTTGCACAAGTGTTGGTGACACATGGAGATGAGGGAATAGCAGATCTGTTCACTCAGTCACTGCTGCTCTGAATGCTGGGTTTTGGTCTTTAACTCGGTTGGAAGTTCAGCTCTTGTGCTCTTACTGTTTGTCCAGGAATCTTTTTGTTCTTTAACAAAATGGAGTTGTTTGTTGTTCTTAGTCTGAGATACACATCGGACCGGCAATGCTTCATTACATGACAGCTTTTTAACTTATGAGATGGTTATATGATATTAAACTATTCTTATTATCATTGACAGTGAACCTCAAAGCAGTGGAAACACTTTAAATACTTCACCTTGAAACTCTGTAATGTGTTAGAAGTGTGGTTCTGAAAACGTTGATATTGGATTTGTTTGAACAGAAATATTGAGATGAATTCAAGTAGTAGAGGAAAAAGAAAATTTTGTCTCTTTAGAAAGGGATGCGAAATGCAGGACCTCCTATTGAAGAATATAAGAAGAGAAACAACCACACACAGCAGAGATACTCAGTCCAGTTTAGGAGACTGTTAGAGCAACATTTGCTCATTGTGTCCTGATTTCAACCTCCTTATTAGTGATGGTTTTAACTCATAAAGACCCAGTGCTACTTTTATGGCAATTCCCAAATGAATTTTTCTGTCTATTTAACCTTTTATAAATGATATATCATCATTTATTATATATTATCTGTATTTTACTTTTTTTTGGTAAATCATATATTCTCCTATATTTAATTTACTGATCATGCAGAAAGTTGAGGGTTATTATATCAGAAAATGAAGAAAAATGTACTTTTTCAGTAAATATATCATTAATTCGACATGGAAAACTAAGTGTCTCCATGTACTGTCATTTATCAGAACCTATGTGTTTTACTGGTGAATCAATGTTGCAGAAGATGACGGTGTTTCCATGGTAACTGCGGAGCCTCTGAACGTCCAAATGGGTCATATCTGATGACCATGAAAAGATGACAAACTGCATTTACACCATTTATTTACATGTATTGATAGGATTAGTGGATCAACAGGGATTAAACATTATAGATCAGTACATGGTTTTGGTTGACAGTTGAAGTTTGGGTCTTTATGGGTTAAGTTAAGATTCTGCACAGTCACTTTCACATGTTTTGGGTCCGGAGCGGGGTATCTGACATGCAGTGTAAACACAGTTCACAGAAGTGAACACTGATCACCCTCATCAAACTGAAGGTTAACAATTTTATATTTTTCATCCACATCTGCACAATTAACTGACTCACAGGCTGCAGGTTAATTAAATAAAACCACGACAACATCTTGTCTATTTGTCAAATGACCAGTCAATCTGGGGTTTACAACCAAATATATCCAAATTTTAACCAAAATGTCTGAATTAACCCAAAAACAATATGAATTAATGCAAGTTTCATCTACTTCTACTATGCAAATATTGAGACCTGGTTCTACGTCTTCTTTGTTGTTTGTACCTGTTCCAGTTTGACATAGTGTTTCATACAATACCATAAGACCTGTTCTGGTCAGAAGAGGGATTTTTGATGTTGTTTCAGACTTTTCCACATGTCAAAGCCGCGAGTTTCTACACGTCTTCATACATGATGTCATTTCACTCTTGTTTCTTGTTTGTTGTATTAATTCAGTCTCCTCATTGAAAATCTTTTATTATTCTTTATCATACAGCAACTTACATCTTCTCTCTGCTACAAAAACCTTCAGATCAGTTTTGTTGATCCATAATTTGTCCTTCAGCTCAAGAAAATCAAGTAGAAATTAAATTAAAACAGGTAATCAGTGAGTTATTTATAGAATAGTGAGCCTGTCTGCCATGGAAACGCAACATCCCTTTAGTAGTAGTACAGTCTCATCAGAAACAGGTGTGTAAACCAGGTGAAAAAGATGCCAATGAACAACCCCCCCCCCCACCCCCCACCCACACACACACACACACCCACATAACCTCTGTCATATGGTGACTAAGCAGGAAATTAATCCAATTTCCCTTCAAGAAAAGCACCAATGTAATACACAACACATTCTTTTCTCCATCACTGCCTGCACTTACTCTTGTATCTCTCCCTAATGTTCAGTCATTCATTCATGAGCCATTGTGTTCATACTGTTTCTCGTCAGTGTAGCTGCCAGTGCAGTGTTGTAACAGCCTGTGTATTTGCTGTAATCGTAGACAGATGTTACCAGGCCCGTTGGTGTAATGTCGAGGCTCAGACCGACACACTCTGACGGGCATTAAACCAGTCGGTAGCCTCAAGGTCACTCGCTGTACGGTATGTTTGCACAGCACTTTATAAATCTGGGAAATGCTTGGACAGAAGCGCGTGTGTGTGTGTGTGTGTGTGTGTGTGTGTGTGTGTGTGTGTGAGTGTGAGACAAAAGCCTATTAATTATCAGGCCTGATTCAGCAGCGACGTACGAGCACCATTACAATGATGGAAACCTGAGCACCGCTATCTGCCTTTAGCCGACTCACTTTGTCAAACACTGTCCCTATTCGGACTCGTACCTGTGTATTCATGTGTCGGCTTTAGTAAACACCGCTGAAGTGAGCGTCTGGATCACGGCCTGAGCTGGTAGGTCTTTGTACAACACCGGTCCTTCTGGCAGGTTACCATCTGCTCTTTACAAGCTGATGGACATGTTTGGAGTCACCTGTCATCTTGTTGTGTTTGTCATCAAGCAGAATTTTACCTACAAACAAACCACAGTAAATCTGGTTCTTGATTTTAAGATTTTATGGCCTGTTTTTGAAGCATGTAAGGATCTGAGTCCAGCTTTTATATGCGACTTTCTTGCTCATTTCCTCAGATCTTCTAGTCTGGTCCTTCTAAGGGCTCCTTTATGCTCTACGTTAAAGACGCAGACGGATACAGATGGAGCGTTCTGTCTGTCCTCTGTGTACATTCCGTGTGTAATTCTGTCAGTTTTCTGGGAGCTTGTGGACGCGAATCCAGATGGAAAATACAGAGCAGTACCACTGGGAATTGTGGAGGCAATGTTGAGAATAATTTCCAGAAATAGCTGAACTTTTCAAAGAGCGACTGTGTGAATTAGTGAGAAACTCCAACATATTTATGGCAACTACCCTTCTCAATATCAACATTAGTGTCCACATTAGTAAAACCTCCTCTGTCGTTGCCATGTTTGTTACTGACTTTCTTCTTCCCAAAAAATGTTACTCTTCTTCGTGGTATTTGGACAGTATGGTAATTACAACCGGCACCCTCTGGTGGGTTGATTGAGAAATGCTCATTCCAACACATTGGATGCATGGAAGTATGAAGGCAGTGACGCATGACAACATTAGAAACGGACAAACCTATTTATGCATAAATGAGCCTCAGTGGTTCCTAGTTCAGGCTTTGTTTCTCCTCCTGCTGAAAGATCTCAGGATCCTAAACTCCTATTTTGTCCACAGTAATGTTGATGTTTTTCTAAACTTCTGTCCACATGGCAAGGTAAAACCAACTTCAAACATGTCCAAAATCTGACAAACCATAGAGGTTGTTGTCCAACCTGTGGACACCGTGTATAATGGTGGACGTATCACATTTAGAGGCTTTAGTCTGTCATGAAGGTCTGGTTCAGTTGTAAACTCTTGTTACCTTAAGTGTTGGTTGTGGTTGTGGAAGTGTATTCTTTACATGATGTGGATTTGTCCATAATGCCGGTCTGGTCTGTTCTGGTCCGTCTCTCAAAGGTATCGGTGCTGACCTCCATCTACTGCAGGTCAGATTTATACACCTGGATTTGATGTTTCAGGTGCATCTTCATTACACAAACACATAAAACATGAGCAGAATGGGATGAGACGCCATCATTTATGGTCTGTACATTTCCCATGAACACACGGATACACACAAACAGTTAAGAAAATATACACTTTGAAAAGTGTTTTGCAACCTAAAACACTATTTTTGTGCAGATGTGAAAAACAAAAGAACAGAAAAATATCTGTTTTGTAAAATATATGCAATAGCGTGGACAGGACGTCATCTATGTTTAAACCTCTTCTAAAACTCACTTTAATTGTACAGTATGGCCTAATCTTAATTTAAAAAAGAATATTTTTGTATTTTTATTTATTTGTCTTCTGTTTTATGTTTTAGTTGTTGTTGTTGTTGTTGTTGTAGTAGTAGTAGCAGTAGCAGTACCCATAGTAGTAGTAGTAGTAGTAGTAGATTTATTATTACTTTGACTGCTCAGTTTCTTGTCAAAGCACATTTTCAATACTGGCTGGTTATTTGGCCTTTTCTTGCTCCAAACTTTCATTATTATATTGGCCTTTAAAAAAACACTATCTGTCAATGCCTAATTTAAAAGAGGTGAACGACATGCACATCCAAAAAATAAGAGGTGTGCAGGACCCCCCCCCCCCCCCAAAAAAAAAAGATGAAAAAAATAAAGGGAGGTCCGCACAACCTGTAAGCTCACAGGTTGTACGGACCTTCCTTTATTTTTTCAATGTCTAATTTTACCCTTGAAGATCTAGATGGGAGTCTGGGCTAAGAATACTAGGCTTGTTGTTAATGTTTAATAACTTGTGGGTTTAAGTTCGAACCCTATCCATTCAGTCAGATAAAGTGTCTGTTTTGGCTTGTCAGGACATTCAGAGGTTAAGTAGTGACTATGTATAATGTATGAATCCACATGTTCAATCCATAATTTATCAAAAACATGTCTTTGAGCTCATCTACGTGGTCAGAAAATGAAATAGAAATGGATCTACCTGTTTTTCACTGGGAATATCCTTGGATAACATTCTTAGTGAAGGATAGGTTCAGACCGAAACAACTTTCTAATTGTTTTCTAATTGATTTATAGGAACACAGACTCCTTAAAGAGCCCAGACAGTGTTTCTCCTTCTTTCAGACAGACCGTAGTGTGAGCCACACCTTTGTCCAACAGAGTGGAGATGGATCTGAACACTACATGAGACTAAATAAAGATGAGTCTTGTAAACATCCGACTAAGAATCCAGTGTAGTGACATAATGATTTATTCTTTGGAGATGCTCTGAAGTGTGTTTTTGTTGGCTCTCTCAACACCTCAGTGTTCGAAGAGTCTTCTCAGGTCGCTAGTTATGAAAGGTATGTGTCACTGGAGCGACAGAAGTCATTAGCGCTGAACCAGGAAATGTCTGGCCTTTGCTTTGTCTTTTATTGAAGGCTGTGAATCACTACAGTGACTTAAACCAGATGGAGGATGTCCAGATATCGGAGATCATCACAGTGTTACAACATTTTCAACATTAGACCGATATGTCCAACGCTGCAATAAAAACACAGTTTAATCACAAGTTCAGTACTTTTTCCTCCTGGGTTTCAGACGGCTTGGGTTCTGGAGGACATTTGGAAATAATATAGAGATATTTGTGTTATTTTGGACCATTATCCTATTATAATTGTAAATAATTATAAATTTGATGACATTTATTGAATGCAAAGATGGATTGTTGAGTATTGGTATCATCATCTGATGTGAAGTTAACATTTATTTAGCCAAATATCCTTCTTTTTCCCTGTGTGAAATCTATTCTTAGGTGCTTTGAGTTAATTAATAACTTAGTTTATGTAAAAATAATGCAGATTAATCAGTCATCTTAACTATCTTTGCTGGTTACTGTAATGTATTCCACGCTTCAATATCTTTGGCATTTATCGCTCTTATCAGTTTCTTAAGTTGTGGGTATTAAAATAAGATAAGTTGTAAACACATAGATGAGAATAAAGATTAAACACAGTGAAATATAGAATTTGAAATAGAATATGAACCCTTTAAATACTAAAGTCACAATATTGCGATAAGCTCCTGATAGGTTCCAAATCTTGTTACCACCTCCCTCCAATAGATGTCAGACATGTGCCGCTTCAATTCTATTACCATTTCAGGGCGTGTTTCTATTAAAAGTGAAGAAGAAAATCCAGTTCAAAAGTGTGGTCCTGAGCTGGTTTAGTAAGTAAGTAAAGTTTATTTAGTTTTAGTTTGGATGGATAAGGACAGATTTGTCTACTCTGCTGCTACTAAAACGTACTGCATTTTACTTTCTACTGTTTAAGTTTATTTATTTTAAGGTAAGAAAAAAAAAAAATACAAAGAAAATTTCCATGTAAATAGTGTATGCTCAAAGTTCAATTTTACAAAAAGTTACCCAATATGGCCGCCACCTGTGACAATACAATTGTATGAAAATTAGATGAGTAAATTTACTCCCATCATAAACTTGGGGTCATGCCCGATGTTTTTTCATTTACAGAATGACTTCCAAGCTACAGCTTTTTGAAACCTTGAT